>NC_091995.1:56614361-56914361 GCF_044704955.1 Pristiophorus japonicus
AGTGCCCTGTAAATAAACACCAAAACAACACAACACAGAGCCCTGTAAATAAACCCTGACACAACACAACACAGAGCCCTGTAAATAAAACCCAACACAGCACAACACAGAGCCCTGCAAATAAACCCCAACAAAACACAACACAACACAGAGCCCTGTAAATAAACCCCAACACAGCACAACACAGAGCCCTGTAAATAAACCCCGACACAACACAACACAGAGCCCTGTAAATAAACCCCGACACAACACAACACAGGGCCCTGTAAATAAACCCCAACACAACACAGAGCCCTGTAAATAAACCCCAACACAACACAACACAGAGCCCTGTAAATAAACACCAACACAACACAACACAGAGCCCTGTAAATAAACCCCGACACAACACAGAGCCCTGTAAATAAACCCCGACACAACACAGAGCCCTGTCAATAAACCCCGACACAACACAACACAGAGCCCTGTAAATATACCCCGACACAACACAAAGCCCTGTAAATAAACCCCAACACAACACAGAGCCCTGTAAATAAACCCCGACACAACACAACACAGAGCCCTGTAAATAAACCCCGACACAACACAACACAGAGCCCTGTAAATAAACCCCGACACAACACAACACAGAGCCCTGTAAATAAACCCCGACACAACATAGAGCCCTGCAAATAAATCCCGACACAAAACAGAGCCCTGTAAATAAACCCCGACACAACACAACACAGAGCCCTGTAAATAAACCCCGACACTACACAACACAGTGCCCTGTAAATAAACCCCAACACAACACAGTGCCCTGTAAATAAACCCCGACACAACACAACACAGTGCCCTGCAAATAAACCCCGACACAACACAACAGAGTGCCCTGTAAATAAACCCCGACACAACACAGAGCCCTGTAAATGAACCCCAACACAACACAGAGCCCTGTAAATAAACCCCGACACAACACAACAGAGTGCCCTGTAAATAAACCCCGAAACAACACAACTCAGAGCCCTGTAAATGAACCCCGACACAACACAACACAGAGCCCTGTAAATAAACCCCAACACAACACAGTGCCCTGTAAATAAACCCCGACACAACACAACTCAGAGCCCTGTAAATGAACCCCAACACAACACAGAGCCCTGTAAATAAACCGCGACACAACACAGAGCCCTGTAAATAAACCCCGACACAACACAACACAACACAGAGCCCTGTAAATAAACCCCGACACAACACAACACAGTGCCCTGTAAATAAACCCCGACACAACAGAGCCGTGTAAATAAAATGCAACACAACACAACACAGAGCCCTGTAAATAAACCCCGACACAACACAACACAGAGCCCTGCAAATAAACCCCTACACAACACAACACAGAGCCCTGTAAATAAACCCCAACACAACACAGAGCCCTGTAAATAAACCCCGACACAACACAGAGCCCTGTAAATAAACCCCGACACAACACAGAGCCCTGTAAATAAACCCCAACACAACACAACGCCCTGTACATAAATCCCGACACAACACAACACAGGGCCCTGTAAATAAACCCCGACACAACACAACACAGAGCCCTGTAAATAAACCCCGACACAACACAACACAGGGCCCTGTAAATAAACCCCGACACAACACAACACAGAGCCCTGTAAATAAACCCCGACACAACACAACACAGAGCCCTGTAAATAAACCCCGACACAACACAACACAGAGCCCTGTAAATAAACCCCGACACAACACAACACAGAGCCCTGTAAATAAACCCCGACACAACACAACACAGAGCCCTGTAAATAAACCCCGACACAACACAACACAGAGCCCTGTAAATAAACCCCGACACAACACAACACAGAGCCCTGTAAATAAACCCCAACACAACACAGTGCCCTGTAAATAAACCCCAACACAACACAGCACAGAGCCCTGTAAATAAACCCCAACACAACACAGAGCCCTGTAAATAAACCCCAACACAACACAACACAGAGCCCTGTAAATAAACCCCAACACAACACAACACAGGGCCCTGTAAATAAACCCCGACACAACACAGAGCCCTGTAAATAAACCCCGACACAACACAACACAGAGCCCTGTAAATAAACCCCGACACAACACAACACAGGGCCCTGTAAATAAACCCCGACACAACACAACACAACGCCCTGTAAATAAACCCCGACACAACACAACACAGGGCCCTGTAAATAAACCCCAACACAACACAGAGCCCTGTAAATAAACCCTGACACAACACAACACAACGCCCTGTAAATAAACGCCGACACAACACAACACAGGGCCCTGTAAATAAACCCCGACACAACACAACACAGAGCCCTGTAAATAAACCCCAACACAACACAACACAACACAGAGCCCTGTAAATAAACCCCGACACAACACAACACAGAGCCCTGTAAATAAACCCCGACACAACACAACACAGAGCCCTGTAAATAAGCCCCGACATAACACAACACAGAGCCCTGTAAATAAACCCCGACACAACACAACACAGAGCCCTGTAAATAAACCCCGACACAACACAGAGCCCTGCAAATAAATCCCGACACAAAACAGAGCCCTGTAAATAAACCCCGACACAACACAACACAGAGCCCTGTAAATAAACCCCGACACAACACAACACAGTGCCCTGTAAATAAACCCCAACACAACACAGTGCCCTGTAAATAAACCCCGACACAACACAACACAGTGCCCTGCAAATAAACCCCGACACAACACGAGTGCCCTGTAAATAAACCCCGAAACAACACAACTCAGAGCCCTGTAAATGAACCCCGACACAACACAACACAGAGCCCTGTAAATAAACCCCGACACAACACAGAGCCCTGTAAATGAACCCCAACACAACACAACACAGAGCCCTGTAAATAAACCCCGACACAACACAACACAACACAGAGCCCTGTAAATAAACCCCGACACAACACAACACAGTGCCCTGTAAATAAACCCCGACACAACACAGAGCCCTGTAAATAAACCCCGACACAACAGAGCCGTGTAAATAAAACGCAACACAACACAACACAGAGCCCTGTAAATAAACCCCGACACAACACAACACAGAGCCCTGTAAATAAACCCCTACACAACACAACACAGAGCCCTGTAAATAAACCCCAACACAACACAACACAGAGCCCTGTAAATAAACCCCGACACAACACAGAGCCCTGTAAATAAACCCCGACACAACACAGAGCCCTGTAAATAAACCCCGACACAACACAGAGCCCTGTAAATAAACCCCAACACAACACAACGCCCTGTACATAAACCCCGACACAACACAACACAGAGCCCTGTAAATAAACCCCAACACAACAAAGAGCCCTGTAAATAAACCCCAACACAGCACAACACAGAGCCCTGTAAATAAACCCCGACACAACACAAAACAGAGCCCTGTAAATAAACCCCGACACAACACAACACAGGGCCCTGTAAATAAACCCCGACACAACACAACACAGAGCCCTGTAAATAAACCCCGACACAACACAACACAGAGCCCTGTAAATAAACCCCGACACAACACAACACAGAGCCCTGTAAATAAACCCCGACACAACACAACACAGAGCCCTGTAAATAAACCCCGACACAACACAACACAGAGCCCTGTAAATAAACCCCGACACAACACAACACAGAGCCCTGTAAATAAACCCCGACACAACACAACACAGAGCCCTGTAAATAATCCCAACACAACACAGAGCCCTGTAAATAAACCCCAACACAACAGAGAGCCCGGTAAATAAACCCCAACACAACACAACACAGAGCCCTGTAAATAAACCCTGACACAACACAACAGAGCCCTGTAAATAAAACCCAACACAGCACAACACAGAGCCCTGTAAATAAACCCCAACAAAACACAACACAACACAGAGCCCTGTATTAAACCCCAACACAGCACAACACAGAGCCCTGTAAATAAACCCCGACACAACACAACACAGAGCCCTGTAAATAAACCCCGACACAACACAACACAGAGCCCTGTAAATAAACCCCGACACAACACAGTGCCCTGTAAATAAACCCCAACACAACACAGAGCCCTGTAAATAAACCCCAACACAACACAACACAGAGCCGTCAATAAACCCCGACACAACACAACACAGAGACCTGTAAATAAACCCCGACACAACACAACACAGAGCCCTGTAAATAAACCCCGACACAACACAGAGCCCTATAAATAAACCCTGACACAACACAACACAACACAGAGCCCTATAAATAAACCCCAACTCAACAAAGGGCCCTGTAAATAAACCCCAACACAACACAACACAGAGCCCTGTAAATAAACCCCAACACAACACAGAGCCCTGTAAATAAATCCCGACACAACACAACACAGTGCCCTGTAAATAAACACCAAAACAACACAACACAGAGCCCTGTAAATAAACCCTGACACAACACAACACAGAGCCCTGTAAATAAAACCCAACACAGCACAACACAGAGCCCTGTAAATAAACCCCGACACAACACAACACAGAGCCCTGTAAATAAACCCCGACACAACACAACACAGAGCCCTGTAAATAAACCCCAACACAGCACAACACAGAGCCCTGTAAATAAACCCCGACACAACACAACACAGAGCCCTGTAAATAAACCCCGACACAACACAACACAGAGCCCTGTAAATAAACCCCGACACAACACAGTGCCCTGTAAATAAACCCCAACACAACACAACACAGAGCCCTGTAAATAAACCCCAACACAACACAGAGCCCTGTAAATAAACCCCAACACAACACAACACAGGGCCCTGTAAATAAACCCCAACACAACACAGAGCCCTGTAAATAAACACCGACACAACACAGAGCCCTGTAAATAAACCCCGACACAACACAACACAGAGCCCTGTAAATAAACCCCAACACAGCACAACACAGAGCCCTGTAAATAAACCCCAACACAACACAACACAGGGCCCTGTAAATAAACCCCAACACAACACAGAGCCCTGTAAATAAACCCCAACACAACACAACACAGAGCCCTGTAAATAAACCCCAACACAACACAGGGCCCTGTAAATAAACCCTGACACAACAAAACACAGAGCCCTGTAAATAAACCCCGACACAACACAGTGCCCTGTAAATAAACCCCAACACAACACAACACAGAGCCCTGTAAATAAACCCCGACACAACACAACACAGAGCCCTGTAAATAAACCCCGACACAACACAACACAGAGCCCTGTAAAAAAACCCTGACACAACACAACACAGAGCCCTGTAAATAAACCCCGACACAACACAGTGCCCTGTAAATAAACCCCGACACAAAACAACACAGAGCCCTGTAAATAAACCCCGACACAACACAACACAGAGCCCTGTAAATAAACCCCAACACAACACAACGCCCTGTAAATAAACCCCAACACAACACAACACAGAGCCCTGTAAATAAACCCCGACACAACACAGAGCCCTGTAAATAAACCCCGACACAACACAACACAGAGCCCTGTAAATAAACCCCGACACAACACAGAGCCCTGTAAATAAACCCCGACACAACACAGAGCCCTGTCAATAAACCCCGACACAACACAACACAGAGCCCTGTAAATAAACCCCGACACAACACAACTCAGAGCCCTGTAAATAAACCCCGACACAACACAACACAGAGCCCTGTAAATAAACCCCGACACAACACAACACAGAGCCCTGTAAATAAACCCCGACACAACACAACACAGTGCCCTGTAAATAAACGCCGACACAACACAACACAGTGCCCTGTAAATAAACCCCGACACAACACAACACAGTGCCCTGCAAATAAACCCCGACACAACACAACAGAGTGCCCTGTAAATAAACCCCGAAACAACACAACTCAGAGCCCTGTAAATGAACCCCGACACAACACAACACAGAGCCCTGTAAATAAACCCCGACACAACACAGAGCCCTGTTAATAAATCCCGACACAACACAGAGCCCTGTAAATAAACCCCAACACAACACAACACAGAGCCCTGTAAATAAACCCCGACACAACACAACACAGAGCCCTGTAAATAAACCCCGACACAACACAACACAGAGCCCTGTAAATAAACCCCGACACAAGACAACACAACACAGAGCCCTGTAAATAAACCCCGACACAACACAACACAGTGCCCTGTAAATAAACCCCGACACAACACAGAGCCCTGTAAATAAACCCCGACACAACACAACACAGAGCCCTGTAAATAAACCCCGACACAACACAACACAGAGCCCTGTAAATAAACCCCTACACAACACAACACAGAGCCCTGTAAATAAACCCCGACACAACACAACACAGAGCCCTGTAAATAAACCCCGACACAACACAGAGCCCTGTAAATAAACCCCAACACAACACAGAGCCCTGTAAATAAACCCCAACACAACACAACGCCCTGTACATAAACCCCGACACAACACAACACAGAGCCCTGTAAATAAACCCCGACACAACACAACACAGGGCCCTGTAAATAAAACCCGACACAACACAACACAGAGCCATGTAAATAAACCCGACACAACACAACACAGGGCCCTGTAAATAAACCCCGACACAACACAACACAGGGCCCTGTAAATAAACCCCGACACAACACAACACAGAGCCCTGTAAATAAACCCCGACACAACACAACACAGAGCCCTGTAAATAAACCCCGACACAACACAACACAGAGCCCTGTAAATAAACCCCGACACAACACAACACAGAGCCCTGTAAATAAACCCCGACACAACACAACACAGAGCCCTGTAAATAAACCCCGACACAACACAACACAGAGCCCTGTAAATAAACCCTGACACAACACAACACAGAGCCCTGTAAATAAACCCTGACACAACACAACACAGAGCCCTGTAAATAAACCCCGACACAGCACAACACAGTGCCCTGGAAATAAACCCCAACACAGTGCCCTGTAAATAAACCCCAACACAACACAACACAGAGCCCTGTAAATAAACCCCAACACAACACAACACAGGGCCCTGTAAATAAACCCCGACACAACACAGAGCCCTGTAAATAAACCCCGACACAACACAGAGCCCTGTAAATAAACCCCGACACAACACAACACAGAGCCCTGTAAATAAACCCCGACACAACACAACACAGGGCCCTGTAAATAAACCCCGACACAACACAACACAGGGCCCTGTAAATAAACCCCGACACAACACAACACAGGGCCCTGTAAATAAACCCCGACACAACACAACACAGAGCCCTGGAAATAAACCCCGACACAACACAACACAGAGCCCTGTAAATAAACCCCGACACAACACAGTGCCCTGTAAATAAACCCCAACACAACACAACACAGTGCCCTGTAAATAAACCCCAACACAACACAACACAGAGCCCTGTAAATAAACCCCAACACAACACAACACAGAGCCCTGTAAATAAACCCCGACATAACACAACACAGGGCCCTGTAAATAAACCCCGACACAACACAACACAGAGCCCTGTAAATAAACCCCGACACAACACAGTGTCCTGTAAATAAACCCCAACACAACACAACACAGAGCCCTGTAAATAAACCCCAACACAACACAGAGCCCTGTAAATAAACCCCAACACAACACAACACAGAGCCCTGTAAATAAACCCCAACACAACACAACACAGGGCCCTGTAAATAAACCCCAACACAACACAGAGCCCTGTAAATAAACACCGACACAACACAGAGCCCTGTAAATAAACCCCGACACAACACAACACAGAGCCCTGCAAATAAACCCCAACACAGCACAACACAGAGCCCTGTAAATAAACCCCGACACAACACAACACAGAGCCCTGGAAATAAACCCCGACACAACACAACACAGAGCTCTGTAAATAAACCCCGACACAACACAGTGCCCTGTAAATAAACCCCAACACAACACAACACAGAGCCCTGTAAATATACCCCAACACAACATAACACAGGGCCCTGTAAATAAACCCCAACACAACACAGAGCCCTGTAAATAAACTCCAACACAACACAACACAGAGCCCTGTAAATAAACCCCAACACAACACAGGGCCCTGTAAATAAACCCCAACACAACACAGAGCCCTGTAAATAAACCCCAACACAACACAACACAGAGCCCTGTAAATAAACCCCGACACAACACAGAGCCCTGTAAATAAACCCCGACACAACACAACACAGAGCCCTGTAAATAAACCCCGACACAACACAACACAGGACCCTGTAAATAAACCCCGACACAACACAACACAGGGCCCTGTAAATAAACTCCGACACAAAACAGAGCCCTGTAAATAAACCCCGACACAACACAACACAACACAGAGCCCTAAAAATAAACCCCAACACAACACAACACAACACAGAGCCCTATAAATAAACCCCAACACAACACAGAGCCCTGTAAATAAACCCCAACACAACACAACACAACACAACACAGAGCCCTGTAAATAAACCCCAACACAACACAGAGCCCTGTAAATAAATCCCGACACAACACAACACAGTGCCCTGTAAATAAACCCCAACACAACACAACACAGAGCCCTGTAAATAAACCCTGACACAACACAACACAGTGCCCTGTAAATAAACCCCGACACAACACAACACAACACAACGCCCTGCAAATAAACCCCGACACAACACAACACAGGGCCTTGTAAATAAACCCCAGCACAACACAGAGCCCTGTAAATAAACCCCGACACAACACAACACAGGGCCCTGTAAATAAACCCCGACACAACACAACACAGTGACCTGTAAATAAACCCCGACACAACACAACACAGAGCCCTGTAAATAAACCCCGACACAACACAACACAGAGCCCTGTAAATAAACCCCGACACATCACAACACAGAGCCCTGTAAATAAACCCCGACACAACACAACACAGAGCCCTGTAAATAAACCCCGACACAACACAACACAGAGCCCTGTAAATAAACCCCGACACAACACAACACAGAGCCCTGTAAATAAACCCCGACACAACACAACACAGAGCCCTGTAAATAAACCCCGACACAGCACAACACAGAGCCCTGTAAATAAACCCCAACACAACACAACACAGAGCCCTGGAAATAAACCCCGACACAACACAACACAGAGCCCTGTAAATAAACCCCGACACAACACAGTGCCCTTTAAATAAACCCCAACACAACACAACACAGAGCCCTGTAAATAAACCCCAACACAACACAGGGCCCTGTAAATAAACCCCAACACAACACAACACAACACAGAGCCCTGTAAATAAACCCCGACATAACACAACACAGGGCCCTGTAAATAAACCCCGACACAACACAACACAGAGCCCTGTAAATAAACCCCGACACAACACAACACAGAGCCCTGTAAATAAACCCCGACACAACACAACACAGAGCCCTGTTAATAAACCCCGACACAACACAACACAGAGCCCTGTAAATAAACCCCGACACAACACAACACAGAGCCCTGTAAATAAACCCCGACACAACACAACACAGAGCCCTGTAAATAAACCCCAACACAGCACAACACAGAGCCCTGTAAATAAACCCTGACACAACACAACACAGAGCCCTGTAAATAAACCCCGACACAACACAACACAGAGCCCTGTAAATAAACCCCGACACAACACAGTGCCCTGTAAATAAACCCCTACACAACACAGAGCCCTGTAAATAAACCCCAACACAACACAACACAGAGCCCTGTAAATAAACCACAACACAACACAACACAGGGCCCTGTAAATAAACCCCGACACAACACAGAGCCCTGTAAATAAACACCGACACAACACAGAGCCCTGTAAATAAACCCCGACACAACACAACACAGAGCCCTGTAAATAAACCCCGACACAACACAACACAGGGCCCTGTAAATAAACCCCGACACAACACAACACAGGGCCCTGTAAATAAACCCCGACACAACACAACACAGGGCCCTGTAAATAAACCCCGACACAACACAACACAGAGCCCTGTAAATAAACCCCGACACAACACAGGGCCCTGTAAATAAACCCCGACACAACACAGGGCCCTGTAAATAAACCCCAACACAGCACAACACAGAGCCCTGGAAATAAACCCCGACACAACACAACAAAGAGCCCTGTAAATAAACCCCAACACAACACAGAGCCCTGGAAATAAACCCCGACACAACACAACACAGAGCCCTGTAAATAAACCCCGACACAACACAGTGCCCTGTAAATAAACCCCAACACAACACAGAGCCCTGTAAATAAACCCCAACACAACACAGGGCCCTGTAAATAAACCCCAACACAACACAGAGCCCTGTAAATAAACCCCAACACAACACAACACAGAGCCCTGTAAATAAACCCCGACACAACACAACACAGAGCCCTGTAAATAAACCCCGACACAACACAACACAGTGCCCTGTAAATAAACCCCAACACAACACAACACAGAGCCCTGTAAATAAACCCCAACACAACACAGGGCCCTGTAAATAAACCCCGACACAACACAACACAACACAGAGCCCTGTAAATAAACCCCGACATAACACAACACAGAGCCCTATAAATAAACCCCAACACAACACAGAGCCCTGTAAATAAACCCCAACACAACACAACACAACACAGAGCCCTGTAAATAAACCCCAACACAACACAGAGCCCTGTAAATAAATCCCGACACAACACAACACAGTGCCCTGTAAATAAACCCCAACACAACACAACACAGAGCCCTGTAAATAAACCTTGACACAACACAACACAGTGCCCTGTAAATAAACCCCGACACAACACAACACAACACAACGCCCTGCAAATAAACCCCGACTCAACACAACACAGGGCCTTGTAAATAAACCCCAGCACAACACAGAGCCCTGTAAATAAACCCTGACACAACACAACACAGTGCCCTGTAAATAAACCCCGACACAACACAACACAGGGCCCTGTAAATAAACCCCGACACAACACAACACAGTGACCTGTAAATAAACCCCGACACAACACAACACAGAGCCCTGTAAATAAACCCCGACACAACACAACACAGAGCCCTGTAAATAAACCCCGACACAACACAACACAGAGCCCTGTAAATAAACCCCGACACAACACAACACAGAGCCCTGTAAATAAACCCCGACACAACACAACACAGAGCCCTGTAAATAAACCCCGACACAACACAACACAGAGCCCTGTAAATAAACCCCAACACAGCACAACACAGAGCCCTGTAAATAAACCCCAACACAACACAACACAGAGCACTGGAAATAAACCCCGACACAACACAACACAGAGCCCTGTAAATAAACCCCGACACAACACAGTGCCCTTTAAATAAACCCCAACACAACACAACACAGAGCCCTGTAAATAAACCCCAACACAACACAGGGCCCTGTAAATAAACCCCAACACAACACAGAGCCCTGTAAATAAACCCCAACACAACACAACACAGAGCCCTGTAAATAAACGCCGACACAACACAACACAGAGCCCTGTAAATAAATCCCGACACAACACAACACAGAGCCCTGTAAATAAACCCCGACAGAACACAACACAGAGCCCTGTAAATAAACCCCGACACAACACAACACAGAGCCCTGTAAATAAACCCCGACACAACACAACACAGAGCCCTGTAAATAAACCCCGACACAACACAGTGCCCTGTAAATAAACCCCAACACAACACAACACAACACAGAGCCCTGTAAATAAACCCCAACACAACACAGGGCCCTGTAAATAAACCCCGACACAACACAACACAACACAGAGCCCTGTAAATAAACCCCGACATAACACAACACAGGGCCCTGTAAATAAACCCCGACACAACACAACACAGAGCCCTGTAAATAAACCCCGACACAACACAACACAGAGCCCTGTAAATAAACCCCGACACAACACAACACAGAGCCCTGTTAATAAACCCCGACACAACACAACACAGAGCCCTGTAAATAAACCCCGACACAACACAACACAGAGCCCTGTAAATAAACCCCGACACAACACAGAGCCCTGTAAATAAACCCCAACACAGCACAACACAGAGCCCTGTAAATAAACCCTGACACAACACAACACAGAGCCCTGTAAATAAACCCCGACACAACACAACACAGAGCCCTGTAAATAAACCCCGACACAACACAGTGCCCTGTAAATAAACCCCAACACATCACAACACAGAGCCCTGTAAATAAACCCCTACACAACACAGAGCCCTGTAAATAAACCTCCAACACAACACAACACAGGGCCCTGTAAATAAACCCCGACACAACACAGAGCCCTGTAAATAAACACCGACACAACACAGAGCCCTGTAAATAAACCCCAACACAACACAGAGCCCTGTAAATAAACACCGACACAACACAGAGCCCTGTAAATAAACCCCGACACAACACAACACAGAGCCCTGTAAATAAACCCCAACACAGCACAACACAGAGCCCTGTAAATAAACCCCGACACAACACAACACAGAGCCCTGGAAATAAACCCCGACACAACACAACACAGAGCTCTGTAAATAAACCCCGACACAACACAGTGCCCTGTAAATAAACCCCAACACAACACAACACAGAGCCCTGTAAATATACCCCAACACAACACAACACAGGGCCCTGTAAATAAACCCCAACACAACACAGAGCCCTGTAAATAAACTCCAACACAACACAACACAGAGCCCTGTAAATAAACCCCAACACAACACAGGGCCCTGTAAATAAACCCCAACACAACACAGAGCCCTGTAAATAAACCCCAACACAACACAACACAGAGCCCTGTAAATAAACCCCGACACAACACAGAGCCCTGTAAATAAACCCCGACACAACACAACACAGAGCCCTGTAAATAAACCCCGACACAACACAACACAGGACCCTGTAAATAAACCCCGACACAACACAACACAGGGCCCTGTAAATAAACTCCGACACAAAACAGAGCCCTGTAAATAAACCCCGACACAACACAACACAACACAGAGCCCTAAAAATAAACCCCAACACAACACAACACAACACAGAGCCCTATAAATAAACCCCAACACAACACAGAGCCCTGTAAATAAACCCCAACACAACACAACACAACACAACACAGAGCCCTGTAAATAAACCCCAACACAACACAGAGCCCTGTAAATAAATCCCGACACAACACAACACAGTGCCCTGTAAATAAACCCCAACACAACACAACACAGAGCCCTGTAAATAAACCCTGACACAACACAACACAGTGCCCTGTAAATAAACCCCGACACAACACAACACAACACAACGCCCTGCAAATAAACCCCGACACAACACAACACAGGGCCTTGTAAATAAACCCCAGCACAACACAGAGCCCTATAAATAAACCCTGACACAACACAACACAGTGCCCTGTAAATAAACCCCGACACAACACAACACAGGGCCCTGTAAATAAACCCCGACACAACACAACACAGTGACCTGTAAATAAACCCCGACACAACACAACACAGAGCCCTGTAAATAAACCCCGACACAACACAACACAGAGCCCTGTAAATAAACCCCGACACATTACAACACAGAGCCCTGTAAATAAACCCCGACACAACACAACACAGAGCCCTGTAAATAAACCCCGACACAACACAACACAGAGCCCTGTAAATAAACCCCGACACAACACAACACAGAGCCCTGTAAATAAACCCCGACACAACACAACACAGAGCCCTGTAAATAAACCCCAACACAGCACAACACAGAGCCCTGTAAATAAACCCCAACACAACACAACACAGAGCCCTGTAAATAAACCCCAACACAACACAGGGCCCTGTAAATAAACCCCAACACAACACAGAGCCCTGTAAATAAACGCCGACACAACACAACACAGAGCCCTGTAAATAAATCCCGACACAACACAACACAGAGCCCTGTAAATAAACCCCGACAGAACACAACACAGAGCCCTGTAAATAAACCCCGACAGAACACAACACAGAGCCCTGTAAATAAACCCCGACACAACACAACACAGAGCCCTGTAAATAAACCCCGACACAACACAACACAGAGCCCTGTAAATAAACCCCGACACAACACAGTGCCCTATAAATAAACCCCAACACAACACAGAGCCCTGTAAATAAACGCCGACACAACACAACACAGAGCCCTGTAAATAAATCCCGACACAACACAACACAGAGCCCTGTAAATAAACCCCGACAGAACACAACACAGAGCCCTGTAAATAAACCCCGACACAACACAACACAGAGCCCTGTAAATAAACCCCGACACAACACAACACAGAGCCCTGTAAATAAACCCCGACACAACACAGTGCCCTGTAAATAAACCCCAACACAACACAACACAACACAGAGCCCTGTAAATAAACCCCGACACAACACAGGGCCCTGTAAATAAACCCCAACACAACACAGAGCCCTGTAAATAAACGCCGACACAACACAACACAGAGCCCTGTAAATAAATCCCGACACAACACAACACAGAGCCCTGTAAATAAACCCCGACAGAACACAACACAGAGCCCTGTAAATAAACCCCGACACAACACAGTGCCCTGTAAATAAACCCCAACACAACACAACACAGAGCCCTGTAAATAAACCCCAACACAACACAGGGCCCTGTAAATAAACCCCGACACAACACAACACAACACAGAGCCCTGTAAATAAACCCCGACACAACACAACACAGGGCCCTGTAAATAAACCCCGACACAACACAACACAGAGCCCTGTAAATAAACCCCGACACAACACAACACAGAGCCCTGTAAATAAACCCCGACACAACACAACACAGAGCCCTGTTAATAAACCCCGACACAACACAACACAGAGCCCTGTAAATAAACCCCGACACAACACAACACAGAGCCCTGTAAATAAACCCCGACACAACACAACACAGAGCCCTGTAAATAAACCCCAACACAGCACAACACAGAGCCCTGTAAATAAACCCTGACACAACACAACACAGAGCCCTGTAAATAAACCCCGACACAACACAACACAGAGCCCTGTAAATAAACCCCGACACAACACAGTGCCCTGTAAATAAACCCCAACACATCACAACACAGAGCCCTGTAAATAAACCCCTGCACAACACAGAGCCCTGTAAATAAACCCCAACACAACACAACACAGAGCCCTGTAAATAAACCACAACACAACACAACACAGGGCCCTGTAAATAAACCCCGACACAACACAGAGCCCTGTAAATAAACACCGACACAACACAGAGCCCTGTAAATAAACCCCGACACAACACAACACAGAGCCCTGTAAATAAACCCCGACACAACACAACACAGGGCCCTGTAAATAAACCCCGACACAACACAACACAGGGCCCTGTAAATAAACACCGACACAACACAGAGCCCTGTAAATAAACCCCGACACAACACAACACAGAGCCCTGTAAATAAACCCCAACACAGCACAACACAGAGCCCTGTAAATAAACCCCGACACAACACAACACAGAGCCCTGGAAATAAACCCCGACACAACACAACACAGAGCTCTGTAAATAAACCCCGACACAACACAGAGCCCTGTAAATAAACTCCAACACAACACAACACAGAGCCCTGTAAATAAACCCCAACACAACACAGGGCCCTGTAAATAAACCCCAACACAACACAGAGCCCTGTAAATAAACCCCAACACAACACAACACAGAGCCCTGTAAATAAACCCCGACACAACACAGAGCCCTGTAAATAAACCCCGACACAACACAACACAGAGCCCTGTAAATAAACCCCGACACAACACAACACAGGACCCTGTAAATAAACCCCGACACAACACAACACAGGGCCCTGTAAATAAACTCCGACACAAAACAGAGCCCTGTAAATAAACCCCGACACAACACAACACAACACAGAGCCCTAAAAATAAACCCCAACACAACACAACACAGAGCCCTATAAATAAACCCCAACACAACACAGAGCCCTGTAAATAAACCCCAACACAACACAACACAACACAACACAGAGCCCTGTAAATAAACCCCGACACAACACAACACAGAGCCCTGTAAATAAACCCCGACACAACACAACACAGAGCCCTGTAAATAAACCCCGACACAACACAACACAGAGCCCTGTAAATAAACCCCGACACAACACAACACAGAGCCCTGTAAATAAACCCCAACACAGCACAACACAGAGCCCTGTAAATAAACCCCAACACAACACAACACAGAGCCCTGGAAATAAACCCCGACACAACACAACACAGAGCCCTGTAAATAAACCCCGACACAACACAGTGCCCTTTAAATAAACCCCAACACAACACAACACAGAGCCCTGTAAATAAACCCCAACACAACACAGGGCCCTGTAAATAAACCCCAACACAACACAGAGCCCTGTAAATAAACGCCGACACAACACAACACAGAGCCCTGTAAATAAATCCCGACACAACACAACACAGAGCCCTGTAAATAAACCCCGACAGAACACAACACAGAGCCCTGTAAATAAACCCCGACACAACACAACACAGAGCCCTGTAAATAAACCCCGACACAACACAACACAGAGCCCTGTAAATAAACCCCGACACAACACAGTGCCCTGTAAATAAACCCCACCACAACACAACACAGAGCCCTGTAAATAAACCCCAACACAACACAGGGCCCTGTAAATAAACCCCGACACAACACAACACAACACAGAGCCCTGTAAATAAACCCCGACATAACACAACACAGGGCCCTGTAAATAAACCCCGACACAACACAACACAGAGCCCTGTAAATAAACCCCGACACAACACAACACAGAGCCCTGTAAATAAACCCCAACACAGCACAACACAGAGCCCTGTAAATAAACCCCGACACAACACAACACAGAGCCCTGTAAATAAACCCCGACACAACACAACACAGAGCCCTGTAAATAAACCCCGACACAACACAGTGCCCTGTAAATAAACCCCAACACATCACAACACAGAGCCCTGTAAATAAACCCCTACACAACACAGAGCCCTGTAAATAAACCCCAACACAACACAACACAGAGCCCTGTAAATAAACCACAACACAACACAACACAGGGCCCTGTAAATAAACCCCGACACAACACAGAGCCCTGTAAATAAACACCGACACAACACAGAGCCCTGTAAATAAACCCCGACACAACACAACACAGAGCCCTGTAAATAAACCCCGACACAACACAACACAGGGCCCTGTAAATAAACCCCGACACAACACAACACAGGGCCCTGAAATAAACCCCGACACAACACAACACAGGGCCCTGTAAATAAACCCCGACACAACACAACACAGAGCCCTGTAAATAAACCCCGACACAACACAGGGCCCTGTAAATAAACCCCGACACAACACAGGGCCCTGTAAATAAACCCCAACACAGCACAACACAGAGCCCTGGAAATAAACCCCGACACAACACAACAAAGAGCCCTGTAAATAAACCCCAACACAACACAACACAGAGCCCTGGAAATAAACCCCGACACAACACAACACAGAGCCCTGTAAATAAACCCCGACACAACACAGTGCATTGTAAATAAACCCCAACACAACACAGAGCCCTGTAAATAAACCCCAACACAACACAGGGCCCTGTAAATAAACCCCAACACAACACAGAGCCCTGTAAATAAACCCCAACACAACACAACACAGAGCCCTGTAAATAAACCCCGACACAACACAACACAGAGCCCTGTAAATAAACCCCGACACAACACAACACAGTGCCCTGTAAATAAACCCCAACACAACACAACACAGAGCCCTGTAAATAAACCCCAACACAACACAGGGCCCTGTAAATAAACCCCGACACAACACAACACAACACAGAGCCCTGTAAATAAACCCCGACAGAACACAACACAGAGCCCTATAAATAAACCCCAACACAACACAGAGCCCTGTAAATAAACCCCAACACAACACAACACAACACAGAGCCCTGTAAATAAACCCCAACACAACACAGAGCCCTGTAAATAAATCCCGACACAACACAACACAGTGCCCTGTAAATAAACCCCAACACAACACAACACAGAGCCCTGTAAATAAACCCTGACACAACGCAACACAGTGCCCTGTAAATAAACCCCGACACAACACAACACAACACAACGCCCTGCAAATAAACCCCGACACAACACAACACAGGGCCTTGTAAATAAACCCCAGCACAACACAGAGCCCTGTAAATAAACCCTGACACAACACAACACAGTGCCCTGTAAATAAACCCCGACACAACACAACACAGGGCCCTGTAAATAAACCCCGACACAACACAACACAGTGACCTGTAAATAAACCCCGACACAACACAACACAGAGCCCTGTAAATAAACCCCGACACAACACAACACAGAGCCCTGTAAATAAACCCCGACACAACACAACACAGAGCCCTGTAAATAAACCCCGACACAACACAACACAGAGCCCTGTAAATAAACCCCGACACAACACAACACAGAGCCCTGTAAATAAACCCCAACACAGCACAACACAGAGCCCTGTAAATAAACCCCAGCACAACACAACACAGAACACTGGAAATAAACCCCGACACAACACAACACAGAGCCCTGTAAATAAACCCCGACACAACACAGTGCCCTTTAAATAAACCCCAACACAACACAACACAGAGCCCTGTAAATAAACCCCAACACAACACAGGGCCCTGTAAATAAACCCCAACACAACACAGAGCCCTGTAAATAAACCCCAACACAACACAACACAGAGCCCTGTAAATAAACGCCGACACAACACAACACAGAGCCCTGTAAATAAATCCCGACACAACACAACACAGAGCCCTGTAAATAAACCCCGACAGAACACAACACAGAGCCCTGTAAATAAACCCCGACACAACACAACACAGAGCCCTGTAAATAAACCCCGACACAACACAACACAGAGCCCTGTAAATAAACCCCGACACAACACAGTGCCCTGTAAATAAACCCCAACACAACACAACACAACACAGAGCCCTGTAAATAAACCCCAACACAACACAGGGCCCTGTAAATAAACCCCGACACAACACAACACAACACAGAGCCCTGTAAATAAACCCCGACATAACACAACACAGGGCCCTGTAAATAAACCCTGACACAACACAACACAGAGCCCTGTAAATAAACCCCGACACAACACAACACAGAGCCCTGTAAATAAACCCCGACACAACACAGTGCCCTGTAAATAAACCCCAACACATCACAACACAGAGCCCTGTAAATAAACCCCTACACAACACAGAGCCCTGTAAATAAACCTCCAACACAACACAACACAGGGCCCTGTAAATAAACCCCGACACAACACAGAGCCCTGTAAATAAACACCGACACAACACAGAGCCCTGTAAATAAACCCCGACACAACACAACACAGAGCCCTGTAAATAAACCCCGACACAACACAACACAGGGCCCTGTAAATAAACCCCGACACAACACAACACAGGGCCCTGTAAATAAACCCCGACACAACACAACACAGGGCCCTGTAAATAAACCCCGACACAACACAACACAGAGCCCTGTAAATAAACCCCGACACAACACAACACAGAGCCCTGTAAATAAACCACAACACAGCACAACACAGAGCCCTGTAAATAAACCCCAACACAACACAACACAGAGCCCTGTAAATAAACCCCGACACAACACAACAAAGAGCCCTGTAAATAAACCCCAACACAGCACAACACAGAGCCCTGGAAATAAACCCCGACACAACACAACAAAGAGCCCTGTAAATAAACCCCAACACAACACAACACAGAGCCCTGGAAATAAACCCCGACACAACACAACACAGAGCCCTGTAAATAAACCCCGACACAACACAGTGCCCTGTAAATAAACCCCAACACAACACAACACAGAGCCCTGTAAATAAACCCCAACACAACACAGGGCCCTGTAAATAAACCCCAACACAACACAGAGCCCTGTAAATAAACCCCAACACAACACAACACAGAGCCCTGTAAATAAACCCCGACACAACACAACACAGAGCCCTGTAAATAAACCCCGACACAACACAACACAGTGCCCTGTAAATAAACCCCAACACAACACAACACAGAGCCCTGTAAATAAACCCCAACACAACACAGGGCCCTGTAAATAAACCCCGACACAACACAACACAACACAGAGCCCTGTAAATAAACCCCGACATAACACAACACAGGGCCCTGTAAATAAACCCTGACACAACACAACACAGAGCCCTGTAAATAAACCCCGACACAACACAACACAGAGCCCTGTAAATAAACCCCGACACAACACAACACAGAGCCCTGTTACTAAACCCCGACACAACACAACACAGAGCCCTGTAAATAAACCCCGACACAACACAACACAGAGCCGTGTAAATAAACCCCGACACAACACAACACAGAGCCCTGTAAATAAACCCCAACACAGCACAACACAGAGCCCTGTAAATAAACCCCGACACAACACAACACAGAGCCCTGTAAATAAACCCCGACACAACACAACACATAGCCCTGTAAATAAACCCCGACACAACACAGTGCCCTGTAAATAAACCCCAACACATCACAACACAGAGCCCTGTAAATAAACCCCAACACAACACAGAGCCCTGTAAATAAACCCCAACACAACACAACACAGGGCCCTGTAAATAAACCCCGACACAACACAGAGCCCTGTAAATAAACACCGACACAACACAGAGCCCTGTAAATAAACCCCGACACAACACAACACAGAGCCCTGTAAATAAACCCCGACACAACACAACACAGGGCCCTGTAAATAAACCCCGACACAACACAACACAGGGCCCTGTAAATAAACCCCGACACAACACAACACAGGGCCCTGTAAATAAACCCCGACACAAGACAACACAGAGCCCTGTAAATAAACCCCGACACAACACAACACAGGGCCCTGTAAATAAACCCCGACACAACACAACACAGAGCCCTGTAAATAAACCCCGACACAACACAACACAGAGCCCTGGAAATAAACCCCAACACAACACAACACAGAGCCCTGTAAATAAACCCCGACACAACACAACACAGAGCCCTGTAAATAAAACCCGACACAACACAACACAGAGACCTGTAAATAAACCCCAACACAACACAACACAGAGCCCTGTAAATAAACCCCAACACAGCACAACACAGAGCCCTGTAAATAAACCCCGACACAACACAACAGAGCCCTGGAAATAAACCCCGACACAACACAACACAGAGCCCTGTAAATAAACCCCAACACAACACAACACAGGGCCCGGGAAATAAACCCCAACACAACACAGAGCCCTGTAAATAAACCCCAACACAACACAGAGTCCTGTAAATAAACCCCAACACAACACAACGCCCTGTAAATAAACCCCGACACAACACAGAGCCCTGTAAATAAACCCCGACACAACACAGAGCCCTGTAAATAAACCCCGACACAACACAACACAGAGCCCTGTAAATAAACCCCGACACAACACAACACAGGGCCCTGTAAATAAACCCCGACACAACACAACACAGGGCCCTGTAAATAAACCCCGACACAAAACAGAGCCCTGTAAATAAACCCCGACACAACACAACACAACACAGAGCCCTATAAATAAACCCCAACACAACACAACACAGAGCCCTATAAATAAACCCCAACACAACACAGAGCCCTATAAATAAACCCCAACACAACACAGAGCCCTGTAAATAAACCCCAACACAACACAACACAACACAGAGCCCTGTAAATAAACCCCAACACAACACAACACAGAGCCCTGTAAATAAACCCTGACAGAACACAACACAGTGCCCTATAAATAAACCCCGACACAACACAACACAGCGCCCTGCAAATAAACCCCGACACAACACAACACACGGCCCTGTAAATAAACCCCAACACAACACAACACAGAGCCCTGTAAATAAACCCTGACACAACACAACACAGTGCCCTGTAAATAAACCCCGACACAACACAACACAGGGCCCTGTAAATAAACCCCGACACAACACAACACAGTGTCCTGTAAATAAACCCCGACACAACACAACACAGAGCCCTGTAAATAAACCCCGACACAACACAACACAGAGCCCTGTAAATAAACCCCAACACAACACAACACAGAGCCCTGTAAATAAACCCCGACACAACACAACACAGGGCCCTGTAAATAAACCCCGACACAAAACAGAGCCCTGTAAATAAACCCCGACACAACACAACACAACACAGAGCCCTGTAAATAAACCCCGACATAACACAACACAGGGCCCTGTAAATAAACCCCGACACAACACAACACAGAGCCCTGTAAATAAACCCCGACACAACACAACACAGAGCCCTGTAAATAAACCCCAACACAGCACAACACAGAGCCCTGTAAATAAACCCCGACACAACACAACACAGAGCCCTGTAAATAAACCCCGACACAACACAACACAGAGCCCTGTAAATAAACCCCGACACAACACAGTGCCCTGTAAATAAACCCCAACACATCACAACACAGAGCCCTGTAAATAAACCCCAACACAACACAGAGCCCTGTAAATAAACCCCAACACAACACAACACAGGGCCCTGTAAATAAACCCCGACACAACACAGAGCCCTGTAAATAAACACCGACACAACACAGAGCCCTGTAAATAAACCCCGACACAACACAACACAGAGCCCTGTAAATAAACCCCGACACAACACAACACAGGGCCCTGTAAATAAACCCCGACACAACACAACACAGGGCCCTGTAAATAAACCCCGACACAACACAACACAGGGCCCTGTAAATAAACCCCGACACAAGACAACACAGAGCCCTGTAAATAAACCCCGACACAACACAACACAGGGCCCTGTAAATAAACCCCGACACAACACAACACAGAGCCCTGTAAATAAACCCCGACACAACACAACACAGAGCCCTGGAAATAAACCCCAACACAACACAACACAGAGCCCTGTAAATAAACCCCGACACAACACAACACAGAGCCCTGTAAATAAAACCCGACACAACACAACACAGAGACCTGTAAATAAACCCCAACACAACACAACACAGAGCCCTGTAAATAAACCCCAACACAGCACAACACAGAGCCCTGTAAATAAACCCCGACACAACACAACACAGAGCCCTGGAAATAAACCCCGACACAACACAACACAGAGCCCTGTAAATAAACCCCAACACAACACAACACAGAGCCCGGGAAATAAACCCCAACACAACACAGAGCCCTGTAAATAAACCCCGACACAACACAACACAGGGCCCTGTAAATAAACCCCGACACAACACAGAGCCCTGTAAATAAACCCCGACACAACACAACACAGAGCCCTGTAAATAAACCCCGACACAACACAACACAGGGCCCTGTAAATAAACCCCGACACAACACAACACAGGGCCCTGTAAATAAACCCCGACACAAAACAGAGCCCTGTAAATAAACCCCGACACAACACAGAGCCCTATAAATAAACCCCAACACAACACAACACAACACAGAGCCCTATAAATAAACCCCAACACAACACAGAGCCCTATAAATAAACCCCAACACAACACAGAGCCCTGTAAATAAACCCCAACACAACACAACACAACACAGAGCCCTGTAAATAAACCCCAACACAACACAGAGCCCTGTAAATAAATCCCGACACAACACAACACACGGCCCTGTAAATAAACCCCAACACAACACAACACAGAGCCCTGTAAATAAACCCTGACACAACACAGCACAGTGCCCTGTAAATAAACCCCGACACAACACAACACAGTGCCCTGTAAATAAACCCCGACACAACACAACACAGGGCCCTGTAAATAAACCCCGACACAACACAACACAGTGTCCTGTAAATAAACCCCGACACAACACAACACACAGCCCTGTAAATAAACCCCGACACAACACAACACAGAGCCCTGTAAATAAACCCCAACACAACACAACACAGAGCCCTGTAAATAAACCCCGACACAACACAACACAGGGCCCTGTAAATAAACCCCGACACAAAACAGAGCCCTGTAAATAAACCCCGACACAACACAACACAACACAGAGCCCTATAAATAAACCCCAATACAACACAACACAGAGCCCTATAAATAAACCCCAACACAACACAACACAGGGCCCTGTAAATAAACCCCGACACAAAACAGAGCCCTGTAAATAAACCCCGACACAACACAACACAACACAGAGCCCTATAAATAAACCCCAATACAACACAGAACCCTGTAAATAAACCCCAACACAACACAACACAACACAGAGCCCTGTAAATAAACCCCAACACAACACAGAGCCCTGTAAATAAATCCCGACACAACACAACACAGTGCCCTGTAAATAAACCCCAACACAACACAACACAGAGCCCTGTAAATAAACCCTGACACAACACAACACAGTGCCCTGCAAATAAACCCCGACACAACACAACACAGTGTCCTGCAAATAAACCCCGACACAACACAACACAGAGCCCTGTAAATAAACCCCGACACAACACAACACAGAGCCCTGTAAATAAACCCCAACACAACACAACACAGAGCCCTGTAAATAAACCCCGACACAACACAACACAGGGCCCTGTAAATAAACCCCAACACAACACAACACAGAGCCCTGTAAATAAACCCCGACACAACACAACACAGAGCCCTATACATAAACCCTGACACAACACAACACAACACAGAGCCCTGTAAATAAACCCTGACACAACACAACGCCCTGTAAATCAACCCCGACACAACACAACACAGAGCCCTGGAAATAAACCCCAACACAACACAGAGCCCTGTAAATAAACCCCAACACAACACAACACAGAGCCCTGTAAATAAACCCCAACACAACACAACACAGAGCCCTGTAAATAAACCCTGACACAACACAACGCCCTGTAAATCAACCCCGACACAACACAACACAGAGCCCTGGAAATAAACCCCGACACAACACAACACAGAGCCCTGTAAATAAACCCCGACACAACACAGTGCCCTGTAAATAAACCCCAACACAACACAGGGCCCTGTAAATAAACCCCGACACAACACAACACAACACAGAGCCCTGTAAATAAACCCCGACATAACACAACACAGGGCCCTGTAAATAAACCCCGACACAACACAACACAGAGCCCTGTAAATAAACCCCGACACAACACAACACAGAGCCCTGTAAATAAACCCCGACACAACACAACACAGAGCCCTGTAAATAAACCCCGACACAACACAGTGCCCTGTAAATAAACCCCAACACATCACAACACAGAGCCCTGTAAATAAACCCCAACACAACACAGAGCCCTGTAAATAAACCCCAACACAACACAACACAGGGCCCTGTAGATAAACCCCGACACAACACAGAGCCCTGTAAATAAACCCCGACACAACACAACACAGAGCCCTGTAAATAAACCCCGACACAACACAACACAGGGCCCTGTAAATAAACCCCGACACAACACAACACAGGGCCCTGTAAATAAACCCCGACACAACACAACACAGGGCCCTGTAAATAAACCCCGACACAAGACAACACAGAGCCCTGTAAATAAACCCCGACACAACACAACACAGGGCCCTGTAAATAAACCCCGACACAACACAACACAGAGCCCTGAAAATAAACCCCAACACAACACAACACAGAGCCCTGTAAATAAACCCCGACACAACACAACACAGAGCCCTGTAAATAAAACCCGACACAACACAACACAGAGACCTGTAAATAAACCCCAACACAACACAACACAGGGCCCGGGAAATAAACCCCAACACAACACAGAGCCCTGTAAATAAATCCCAACACAACACAGAGCCCTGTAAATAAACCCCAACACAACACAACGCCCTGTAAATAAACCCCGACACAACACAGAGCCCTGTAAATAAACCCCGACACAACACAACACAGGGCCCTGTAAATAAACCCCGACACAACACAACACAGAGCCCTGTAAATAAACCCCGACACAACACAACACAGGGCCCTGTAAATAAACCCCGACACAACACAACACAGGGCCCTGTAAATAAACCCCGACACAAAACAGAGCCCTGTAAATAAACCCCGACACAACACAACACAACACAGAGCCCTATAAATAAACCCCAACACAACACAACACAACACAGAGCCCTATAAATAAACCCCAACACAACACAGAGCCCTATAAATAAACCCCAACACAACACAACACAACACAGAGCCGTGTAAATAAACCCCAACACAACACAGAGCCCTGTAAATAAATCCCGACACAACACAACACAGTGCCCTGTAAATAAACCCCAACACAACACAACACAGAGCCCTGTAAATAAACCCTGACAGAACACAACACAGTGCCCTGTAAATAAACCCCGACACAACACAACACAACGCCCTGCAAATAAACCCCGACACAACACAACACACGGCCCTGTAAATAAACCCCAACACAACACAACACAGAGCCCTGTAAATAAACCCTGACACAACACAACACAGTGCCCTGTAAATAAACCCCGACACAACACAACACAGGGCCCTGTAAATAAACCCCGACACAACACAACACAGTGTCCTGTAAATAAACCCCGACACAACACAACACAGAGCCCTGTAAATAAACCCCGACACAACACAACACAGGGCCCTGTAAATAAACCCCGACACAAAACAGAGCCCTGTAAATAAACCCCGACACAACACAACACAACACAGAGCCCTGTAAATAAACCCCGACATAACACAACACAGGGCCCTGTAAATAAACCCTGACACAACACAACACAGAGCCCTGTAAATAAACCCCGACACAACACAACACAGAGCCCTGTAAATAAACCCCGACACAACACAACACAGAGCCCTGTTAATAAATCCCGACACAACACAACACAGAGCCCTGTAAATAAACCCCGACACAACACAACACAGAGCCCTGTAAATAAACCCCGACACAACACAACACAGAGCCCTGTAAATAAACCCCAACACAGCACAACACAGAGCCCTGTAAATAAACCCCGACACAACACAACACAGAGCCCTGTAAATAAACCCCGACACAACACAGTGCCCTGTAAATAAACCCCAACACATCACAACACAGAGCCCTGTAAATAAACCCCAACACAACACAACACAGGGCCCTGTAAATACACCCCGACACAACACAGAGCCCTGTAAATAAACACCGACACAACACAGAGCCCTGTAAATAAACCCCAACACATCACAACACAGAGCCCTGTAAATAAACCCCAACACAACACAACACAGAGCCCTGTAAATAAACCCCAACACAACACAACACAGAGCCCTGTAAATAAACCCCGACACAACACAACACAGAGCCCTGTAAATAAAACCCGACACAACACAACACAGAGACCTGTAAATAAACCCCAACACAACACAACACAGAGCCCTGTAAATAAACCCCAACACAGCACAACACAGAGCCCTGTAAATAAGCCCCGACACAACACAACACAGAGCCCTGGAAATAAACCCCGACACAACACAACACAGAGCCCTGTAAATAAACCCCAACACAACACAACACAGGGCCCGGGAAATAAACCCCAACACAACACAGAGCCCTGTAAATAAACCCCAACACAACACAGAGCCCTGTAAATAAACCCCAACACAACACAACGCCCTGTAAATAAACCCCGACACAACACAGAGCCCTGTAAATAAACCCCGACACAACACAGAGCCCTGTAAATAAACCCCGACACAACACAACACAGAGCCCTGTAAATAAACCCCGACACAACACAACACAGGGCCCTGTAAATAAACCCCGACACAACACAACACAGGGCCCTGTAAATAAACCCCGACACAAAACAGAGCCCTGTAAATAAACCCCGACACAACACAACACAACACAGAGCCCTATAAATAAACCCCAACACAACACAACACAACACAGAGCCCTATAAATAAACCCCAACACAACACAGAGCCCTATAAATAAACCCCAACACAACACAGAGCCCTGTAAATAAACCCCAACACAACACAACACAACACAGAGCCCTGTAAATAAACCCCAACACAACACAGAGCCCTGTAAATAAATCCCGACACAACACAACACACGGCCCTGTAAATAAACCCCAACACAACACAACACAGAGCCCTGTAAATAAACCCTGACACAACACAACACAGTGCCCTGTAAATAAACCCCGACACAACACAACACAGTGCCCTGTAAATAAACCCCGACACAACACAACACAGGGCCCTGTAAATAAACCCCGACACAACACAACACAGTGTCCTGTAAATAAACCCCGACACAACACAACACAGAGCCCTGTAAATAAACCCCAACACAACACAACACAGAGCCCTGTAAATAAACCCCGACACAACACAACACAGGGCCCTGTAAATAAAACCCGACACAAAACAGAGCCCTGTAAATAAACCCCGACACAACACAACACAACACAGAGCCCTATAAATAAACCCCAATACAACACAACACAGATCCCTATAAATAAACCCCAACACAACACAGAGCCCTATAAATAAACCCCAACACAACACAGAGCCCTGTAAATAAACCCCAACACAACACAACACAACACAGAGCCCTGTAAATAAACCCCAACACAACACAACACAGTGCCCTGTAAATAAACCCCAACACAACACAACACAGAGCCCTGTAAATAAACCCTGACACAACACAACACAGTGCCCTGTAAATAAACCCCGACACAACACAACACAGTGCCCTGTAAATAAACCCCGACACAACACAACACAGAGCCCTGTAAATAAACCCCAACACAACACAACACAGAGCCCTGTAAATAAACCCCGACACAACACAACACAGGGCCCTGTAAATAAACCCCAACACAACACAACACAGAGCCCTGTAAATAAACCCCGACACAACACAACACAGAGCCCTATACAGAAACCCTGACACAACACAACACAACACAGAGCCCTATAAATAAACCCCAACACAACACAACACAGAGCCCTATAAATAAACCCCAACACAACACAGAGCCCTGTAAATAAACCCCAACACAACACAACACAACACAGAGCCCTGTAAATAAACCCCAACACAACACAGAGCCCTGTAAATAAATCCCGACACAACACAACACAGTGCCCTGTAAATAAACCCCAACACAACACAACACAGAGCCCTGTAAATAAACCCTGACACAACACAACGCCCTGTAAATAAACCCCGACACAACACAACACAGAGCCCTGTAAATAAACCCCAACACAACACAACACAGAGCCCTGTAAATAAACCCCGACACAACACAACACAGAGCCCTGTAAATAAACCCCGACACAACACAACACAGAGCCCTGTAAATAAACCCCGACACAACACAGTGCCCTGTAAATAAACCCCGACACAACACAGGGCCCTGTAAATAAACCCCGACACAACACAACACAACACAGAGCCCTGTAAATAAACCCCGACATAACACAACACAGGGCCCTGTTAATAAACCCCGACACAACACAACACAGAGCCCTGTAAATAAACCCCGACACAACACAACACAGAGCCCTGTAAATAAACCCCAACACAGCACAACACAGAGCCCTGGAAATAAACCCCGACACAACACAACACAGAGCCCTGTAAATAAACCCCGACACAACACAGTGCCCTGCAAATAAACCCCAACACATCACAACACAGAGCCCTGTAAATAAACCCCAACACAACACAGAGCCCTGTAAATAAACCCCAACACAACACAACACAGGGCCCTGTAAATAAACCCCGACACAACACAGAGCCCTGTAAATAAACACCGACACAACACAGAGCCCTGTAAATAAACCCCGACACAACACAACACAGGGCCCTGTAAATAAACACCGACACAACACAGAGCCCTGGAAATAAACCCCGACACAACACAACACAGGGCCCTGTAAATAAACCCCGACACAACACAACACAGGGCCCTGTAAATAAACCCCGACACAACACAACACAGGGCCCTGTAAATAAACCCCGACACAACACAACACAGAGCCCTGTAAATAAAGCCCGACACAACACAACACAGGGCCCTGTAAATAAACCCCGACACAACACAACACTGAGCCCTGTAAATAAACCCCGACACAACACAACACAGAGCCCTGTAAATAAACCCCAACACAGCACAACACAGAGCCCTGTAAATAAACCCCGACACAACACAACACTGAGCCCTGTAAATAAACCCCGACACAACACAACACAGAGCCCTGTAAATAAACCCCGACACAACACAGGGCCCTGGAAATAAACCCCAACACAACACAGAGCCCTGTAAATAAACCCCAACACAACACAGAGCCCTGTAAATAAACCCCAACACAACACAACACAGAGCCCTGTAAATAAACCCCGACACAACACAGAGCCCTGTAAATAAACCCCGACACAACACAACACAGAGCCCTGTAAATAAACCCCGACACAACACAACACAGAGCCCTGTAAATAAACCCCGACACAACACAGGGCCCTGTAAATAAACCCCGACACAACACAACACAACACAGAGCCCTGTAAATAAACCCCGACATAACACAACACAGGGCCCTGTAAATAAACCCTGACACAACACAACACAGAGCCCTGTAAATAAACCCCGACACAACACAACACAGAGCCCTGTAAATAAACCCCGACACAACACAACACAGAGCCCTGTTAATAAACCCCGACACAACACAACACAGAGCCCTGTAAATAAACCCCGACACAACACAACACAGAGCCGTGTAAATAAACCCCGACACAACACAACACAGAGCCCTGTAAATAAACCCCAACACAGCACAACACAGAGCCCTGTAAATAAACCCCGACACAACACAACACAGAGCCCTGTAAATAAACCCCGACACAACACAACACATAGCCCTGTAAATAAACCCCGACACAACACAGTGCCCTGCAAATAAACCCCAACACATCACAACACAGAGCCCTGTAAATAAACCCCAACACAACACAGAGCCCTGTAAATAAACCCCAACACAACACAACACAGGGCCCTGTAAATAAACCCCGACACAACACAGAGCCCTGTAAATAAACACCGACACAACACAGAGCCCTGTAAATAAACCCCGACACAACACAACACAGAGCCCTGTAAATAAACCCCGACACAACACAACACAGGGCCCTGTAAATAAACCCCGACACAACACAACACAGGGCCCTGTAAATAAACCCCGACACAACACAACACAGGGCCCTGTAAATAAACCCCGACACAAGACAACACAGAGCCCTGTAAATAAACCCCGACACAACACAACACAGGGCCCTGTAAATAAACCCCGACACAACACAACACAGAGCCCTGTAAATAAACCCCGACACAACACAACACAGAGCCCTGGAAATAAACCCCAACACAACACAACACAGAGCCCTGTAAATAAACCCCGACACAACACAACACAGAGCCCTGTAAATAAAACCCGACACAACACAACACAGAGACCTGTAAATAAACCCCAACACAACACAACACAGAGCCCTGTAAATAAACCCCAACACAGCACAACACAGAGCCCTGTAAATAAACCCCGACACAACACAACAGAGCCCTGGAAATAAACCCCGACACAACACAACACAGAGCCCTGTAAATAAACCCCAACACAACACAACACAGGGCCCGGGAAATAAACCCCAACACAACACAGAGCCCTGTAAATAAACCCCAACACAACACAGAGCCCTGTAAATAAACCCCAACACAACACAACGCCCTGTAAATAAACCCCGACACAACACAGAGCCCTGTAAATAAACCCCGACACAACACAACACAGAGCCCTGTAAATAAACCCCGACACAACACAACACAGGGCCCTGTAAATAAACCCCGACACAACACAACACAGGGCCCTGTAAATAAACCCCGACACAAAACAGAGCCCTGTAAATAAACCCCGACACAACACAACACAACACAGAGCCCTATAAATAAACCCCAACACAACACAACACAGAGCCCTATAAATAAACCCCAACACAACACAGAGCCCTATAAATAAACCCCAACACAACACAGAGCCCTGTAAATAAACCCCAACACAACACAACACAACACAGAGCCCTGTAAATAAACCCCAACACAACACAGAGCCCTGTAAATAAATCCCGACACAACACAACACAGTGCCCTGTAAATAAACCCCAACACAACACAACACAGAGCCCTGTAAATAAACCCTGACAGAACACAACACAGTGCCCTATAAATAAACCCCGACACAACACAACACAACGCCCTGCAAATAAACCCCGACACAACACAACACACGGCCCTGTAAATAAACCCCAACACAACACAACACAGAGCCCTGTAAATAAACCCTGACACAACACAACACAGTGCCCTGTAAATAAACCCCGACACAACACAACACAGGGCCCTGTAAATAAACCCCGACACAACACAACACAGTGTCCTGTAAATAAACCCCGACACAACACAACACAGAGCCCTGTAAATAAACCCCAACACAACACAACACAGAGCCCTGTAAATAAACCCCGACACAACACAACACAGGGCCCTGTAAATAAACCCCGACACAAAACAGAGCCCTGTAAATAAACCCCGACACAACACAACACAACACAGAGCCCTGTAAATAAACCCCGACATAACACAACACAGGGCCCTGTAAATAAACCCCGACACAACACAACACAGAGCCCTGTAAATAAACCCCGACACAACACAACACAGAGCCCTGTAAATAAACCCCAACACAGCACAACACAGAGCCCTGTAAATAAACCCCGACACAACACAACACAGAGCCCTGTAAATAAACCCCGACACAACACAACACAGAGCCCTGTAAATAAACCCCGACACAACACAGTGCCCTGTAAATAAACCCCAACACATCACAACACAGAGCCCTGTAAATAAACCCCAACACAACACAGAGCCCTGTAAATAAACCCCAACACAACACAACACAGGGCCCTGTAAATAAACCCCGACACAACACAGAGCCCTGTAAATAAACACCGACACAACACAGAGCCCTGTAAATAAACCCCGACACAACACAACACAGAGCCCTGTAAATAAACCCCAACACAGCACAACACAGAGCCCTGTAAATAAACCCCGACACAACACAACACAGAGCCCTGGAAATAAACCCCGACACAACACAACACAGAGCCCTGTAAATAAACCCCAACACAACACAACACAGAACCCGGGAAATAAACCCCAACACAACACAGAGCCCTGTAAATAAACCCCGACACAACACAACACAGGGCCCTGTAAATAAACCCCGACACAACACAGAGCCCTGTAAATAAACCCCGGCACAACACAACACAGAGCCCTGTAAATAAACCCCGACACAACACAACACAGGGCCCTGTAAATAAACCCCGACACAACACAACACAGGGCCCTGTAAATAAACCCCGACACAAAACAGAGCCCTGTAAATAAACCCCGACACAACACAGAGCCCTATAAATAAACCCCAACACAACACAGAGCCCTATAAATAAACCCCAACACAACACAGAGCCCTGTAAATAAACCCCAACACAACACAACACAACACAGAGCCCTGTAAATAAACCCCAACACAACACAGAGCCCTGTAAATAAATCCCGACACAACACAACACACGGCCCTGTAAATAAACCCCAACACAACACAACACAGAGCCCTGTAAATAAACCCTGACACAACACAGCACAGTGCCCTGTAAATAAACCCCGACACAACACAACACAGTGCCCTGTAAATAAACCCCGACACAACACAACACAGGGCCCTGTAAATAAACCCCGACACAACACAACACAGTGTCCTGTAAATAAACCCCGACACAACACAACACACAGCCCTGTAAATAAACCCCGACACAACACAACACAGAGCCCTGTAAATAAACCCCAACACAACACAACACAGAGCCCTGTAAATAAACCCCGACACAACACAACACAGGGCCCTGTAAATAAACCCCGACACAAAACAGAGCCCTGTAAATAAACCCCGACACAACACAACACAACACAGAGCCCTATAAATAAACCCCAATACAACACAGAGCCCTGTAAATAAACCCCAACACAACACAACACAACACAGAGCCCTGTAAATAAACCCCAACACAACACAGAGCCCTGTAAATAAATCCCGACACAACACAACACAGTGCCCTGTAAATAAACCCCAACACAACACAACACAGAGCCCTGTAAATAAACCCTGACACAACACAACACAGTGCCCTGCAAATAAACCCCGACACAACACAACACAGTGTCCTGCAAATAAACCCCGACACAACACAACACAGAGCCCTGTAAATAAACCCCGACACAACACAACACAGAGCCCTGTAAATAAACCCTGACACAACACAACGCCCTGTAAATCAACCCCGACACAACACAACACAGAGCCCTGGAAATAAACCCCAACACAACACAGAGCCCTGTAAATAAACCCCAACACAACACAACACAGAGCCCTGTAAATAAACCCCAACACAACACAACACAGAGCCCTGTAAATAAACCCTGACACAACACAACGCCCTGTAAATCAACCCCGACACAACACAACACAGAGCCCTGGAAATAAACCCCAACACAACACAGAGCCCTGTAAATAAACCCCAACACAACACAACACAGAGCCCTGTAAATAAACCCCAACACAACACAACACAGAGCCCTGTAAATAAACCCTGACACAACACAACGCCCTGTAAATCAACCCCGACACAACACAACACAGAGCCCTGGAAATAAACCCCGACACAACACAACACAGAGCCCTGTAAATAAACCCCGACACAACACAGTGCCCTGTAAATAAACCCCAACACAACACAGGGCCCTGTAAATAAACCCCGACACAACACAACACAACACAGAGCCCTGTAAATAAACCCCGACATAACACAACACAGGGCCCTGTAAATAAACCCCGACACAACACAACACAGAGCCCTGTAAATAAACCCCGACACAACACAACACAGAGCCCTGTAAATAAACCCCGACACAACACAACACAGAGCCCTGTAAATAAACCCCGACACAACACAGTGCCCTGTAAATAAACCCCAACACATCACAACACAGAGCCCTGTAAATAAACCCCAACACAACACAGAGCCCTGTAAATAAACCCCAACACAACACAACACAGGGCCCTGTAGATAAACCCCGACACAACACAGAGCCCTGTAAATAAACACCGACACAACACAGAGCCCTGTAAATAAACCCCGACACAACACAACACAGAGCCCTGTAAATAAACCCCGACACAACACAACACAGGGCCCTGTAAATAAACCCCGACACAACACAACACAGGGCCCTGTAAATAAACCCCGGCACAACACAACACAGGGCCCTGTAAATAAACCCCGACACAAGACAACACAGAGCCCTGTAAATAAACCCCGACACAACACAACACAGGGCCCTGTAAATAAACCCCGACACAACACAACACAGAGCCCTGTAAATAAACCCCAACACAACACAACACAGAGCCCTGTAAATAAACCCCGACACAACACAACACAGAGCCCTGTAAATAAAACCCGACACAACACAACTCAGAGACCTGTAAATAAACCCCAACACAACACAACACAGGGCCCGGGAAATAAACCCCAACACAACACAGAGCCCTGTAAATAAACCCCAACACAACACAGAGCCCTGTAAATAAACCCCAACACAACACAACGCCCTGTAAATAAACCCCGACACAACACAGAGCCCTGTAAATAAACCCCGACACAACACAACACAGGGCCCTGTAAATAAACCCCGACACAACACAACACAGAGCCCTGTAAATAAACCCCGACACAACACAACACAGGGCCCTGTAAATAAACCCCGACACAACACAACACAGGGCCCTGTAAATAAACCCCGACACAAAACAGAGCCCTGTAAATAAACCCCGACACAACACAACACAACACAGAGCCCTATAAATAAACCCCAACACAACACAACACAACACAGAGCCCTATAAATAAACCCCAACACAACACAGAGCCCTATAAATAAACCCCAACACAACACAACACAACACAGAGCCGTGTAAATAAACCCCAACACAACACAGAGCCCTGTAAATAAATCCCGACACAACACAACACAGTGCCCTGTAAATAAACCCCAACACAACACAACACAGAGCCCTGTAAATAAACCCTGACAGAACACAACACAGTGCCCTGTAAATAAACCCCGACACAACACAACACAACGCCCTGCAAATAAACCCCGACACAACACAACACACGGCCCTGTAAATAAACCCCAACACAACACAACACAGAGCCCTGTAAATAAACCCTGACACAACACAACACAGTGCCCTGTAAATAAACCCCGACACAACACAACACAGGGCCCTGTAAATAAACCCCGACACAACACAACACAGTGTCCTGTAAATAAACCCCGACACAACACAACACAGAGCCCTGTAAATAAACCCCGACACAACACAACACAGAGCCCTGTAAATAAACCCCAACACAACACAACACAGAGCCCTGTAAATAAACCCCGACACAACACAACACAGGGCCCTGTAAATAAACCCCGACACAAAACAGAGCCCTGTAAATAAACCCCGACACAACACAACACAACACAGAGCCCTGTAAATAAACCCCGACATAACACAACACAGGGCCCTGTAAATAAACCCTGACACAACACAACACAGAGCCCTGTAAATAAACCCCGACACAACACAACACAGAGCCCTGTAAATAAACCCCGACACAACACAACACAGAGCCCTGTTAATAAATCCCGACACAACACAACACAGAGCCCTGTAAATAAACCCCGACACAACACAACACAGAGCCCTGTAAATAAACCCCGACACAACACAACACAGAGCCCTGTAAATAAACCCCAACACAGCACAACACAGAGCCCTGTAAATAAACCCCGACACAACACAACACAGAGCCCTGTAAATAAACCCCGACACAACACAGTGCCCTGTAAATAAACCCCAACACATCACAACACAGAGCCCTGTAAATAAACCCCAACACAACACAACACAGGGCCCTGTAAATACACCCCGACACAACACAGAGCCCTGTAAATAAACACCGACACAACACAGAGCCCTGTAAATAAACCCCAACACATCACAACACAGAGCCCTGTAAATAAACCCCAACACAACACAACACAGAGCCCTGTAAATAAACCCCAACACAACACAACACAGAGCCCTGTAAATAAACCCCGACACAACACAACACAGAGCCCTGTAAATAAAACCCGACACAACACAACACAGAGACCTGTAAATAAACCCCAACACAACACAGAGCCCTGTAAATAAACCCCAACACAGCACAACACAGAGCCCTGTAAATAAGCCCCGACACAACACAACACAGAGCCCTGGAAATAAACCCCGACACAACACAACACAGAGCCCTGTAAATAAACCCCAACACAACACAACACAGGGCCCGGGAAATAAACCCCAACACAACACAGAGCCCTGTAAATAAACCCCAACACAACACAGAGCCCTGTAAATAAACCCCAACACAACACAACGCCCTGTAAATAAAGCCCGACACAACACAGAGCCCTGTAAATAAACCCCGACACAACACAGAGCCCTGTAAATAAACCCCGACACAACACAACACAGAGCCCTGTAAATAAACCCCGACACAACACAACACAGGGCCCTGTAAATAAACCCCGACACAACACAACACAGGGCCCTGTAAATAAACCCCGACACAAAACAGAGCCCTGTAAATAAACCCCGACACAACACAACACAACACAGAGCCCTATAAATAAACCCCAACACAACACAACACAACACAGAGCCCTATAAATAAACCCCAACACAACACAGAGCCCTATAAATAAACCCCAACACAACACAGAGCCCTGTAAATAAACCCCAACACAACACAACACAACACAGAGCCCTGTAAATAAACCCCAACACAACACAGAGCCCTGTAAATAAATCCCGACACAACACAACACACGGCCCTGTAAATAAACCCCAACACAACACAACACAGAGCCCTGTAAATAAACCCTGACACAACACAACACAGTGCCCTGTAAATAAACCCCGACACAACACAACACAGTGCCCTGTAAATAAACCCCGACACAACACAACACAGGGCCCTGTAAATAAACCCCGACACAACACAACACAGTGTCCTGTAAATAAACCCCGACACAACACAACACAGAGCCCTGTAAATAAACCCCAACACAACACAACACAGAGCCCTGTAAATAAACCCCGACACAACACAACACAGGGCCCTGTAAATAAAACCCGACACAAAACAGAGCCCTGTAAATAAACCCCGACACAACACAACACAACACAGAGCCCTATAAATAAACCCCAATACAACACAACACAGATCCCTATAAATAAACCCCAACACAACACAGAGCCCTATAAATAAACCCCAACACAACACAGAGCCCTGTAAATAAACCCCAACACAACACAACACAACACAGAGCCCTGTAAATAAACCCCAACACAACACAACACAGTGCCCTGTAAATAAACCCCAACACAACACAACACAGAGCCCTGTAAATAAACCCTGACACAACACAACACAGTGCCCTGTAAATAAACCCCGACACAACACAACACAGTGCCCTGTAAATAAACCCCGACACAACACAACACAGAGCCCTGTAAATAAACCCCAACACAACACAACACAGAGCCCTGTAAATAAACCCCGACACAACACAACACAGGGCCCTGTAAATAAACCCCAACACAACACAACACAGAGCCCTGTAAATAAACCCCGACACAACACAACACAGAGCCCTATACAGAAACGCTGACACAACACAACACAACACAGAGCCCTATAAATAAACCCCAACACAACACAACACAGAGCCCTATAAATAAACCCCAACACAACACAGAGCCCTGTAAATAAACCCCAACACAACACAACACAACACAGAGCCCTGTAAATAAACCCCAACACAACACAGAGCCCTGTAAATAAATCCCGACACAACACAACACAGTGCCCTGTAAATAAACCCCAACACAACACAACACAGAGCCCTGTAAATAAACCCTGACACAACACAACGCCCTGTAAATAAACCCCGACACAACACAACACAGAGCCCTGTAAATAAACCCCAACACAACACAACACAGAGCCCTGTAAATAAACCCCGACACAACACAACACAGAGCCCTGTAAATAAACCCCGACACAACACAACACAGAGCCCTGTAAATAAACCCCGACACAACACAGTGCCCTGTAAATAAAACCCGACACAACACAGGGCCCTGTAAATAAACCCCGACACAACACAACACAACACAGAGCCCTGTAAATAAACCCCGACATAACACAACACAGGGCCCTGTTAATAAACCCCGACACAACACAACACAGAGCCCTGTAAATAAACCCCGACACAACACAACACAGAGCCCTGTAAATAAACCCCAACACAGCACAACACAGAGCCCTGGAAATAAACCCCGACACAACACAACACAGAGCCCTGTAAATAAACCCCGACACAACACAGTGCCCTGCAAATAAACCCCAACACATCACAACACAGAGCCCTGTAAATAAACCCCAACACAACACAGAGCCCTGTAAATAAACCCCAACACAACACAACACAGGGCCCTGTAAATAAACCCCGACACAACACAGAGCCCTGTAAATAAACACCGACACAACACAGAGCCCTGTAAATAAACCCCGACACAACACAACACAGAGCCCTGGAAATAAACCCCGACACAACACAACACAGGGCCCTGTAAATAAACCCCGACACAACACAACACAGGGCCCTGTAAATAAACCCCGACACAACACAACACAGGGCCCTGTAAATAAACCCCGACACAACACAACACAGAGCCCTGTAAATAAAGCCCGACACAACACAACACAGGGCCCTGTAAATAAACCCCGACACAACACAACACTGAGCCCTGTAAATAAACCCCGACACAACACAACACAGAGCCCTGTAAATAAACCCCAACACAGCACAACACAGAGCCCTGTAAATAAACCCCGACACAACACAACACTGAGCCCTGTAAATAAACCCCGACACAACACAACACAGAGCCCTGTAAATAAACCCCGACACAACACAGGGCCCTGGAAATAAACCCCAACACAACACAGAGCCCTGTAAATAAACCCCAACACAACACAGAGCCCTGTAAATAAACCCCAACACAACACAACACAGAGCCCTGTAAATAAACCCCGACACAACACAGAGCCCTGTAAATAAACCCCGACACAACACAGAGCCCTGTAAATAAACCCCGACACAACACAACACAGAGCCCTGTAAATAAACCCCGACACAACACAACACAGGGCCCTGTAAATAAACCCCGACACAACACAACACAGGGCCCTGTAAATAAAACCCGACACAAAACAGAGCCCTGTAAATAAACCCCGACACAACACAACACAGAGCCCTATAAATAAACCCCAACACAACACAACACAACACAGAGCCCTGTAAATAAACCCCAACACAACACAGGGCCCTGTAAATAAACCCCAACACAACACAGAGCCCTGTAAATAAACCCCAACACAACACAACACAGAGCCCTGTAAATAAACCCCGACACAACACAACACAGAGCCCTGTAAATAAACCCCGACACAACACAACACAGTGCCCTGTAAATAAACCCCAACACAACACAACACAGAGCCCTGTAAATAAACCCCAACACAACACAGGGCCCTGTAAATAAACCCCGACACAACACAACACAACACAGAGCCCTGTAAATAAACCCCGACATAACACAACACAGGGCCCTGTAAATAAACCCCGACACAACACAACACAAAGCCCTGTAAATAAACCCCGACACAACACAACACAGAGCCCTGTAAATAAACCCCGACACAACACAACACAGAGCCCTGTAAATAAACCCCGACACAACACAACACAGAGCCCTGTAAATAAACCCCGACACAACACAACACAGAGCCCTGTAAATAAACCCCAACACAGCACAACACAGAGCCCTGTAAATAAACCCCGACACAACACAACACAGAGCCCTGTAAATAAACCCCGACACAACACAACACAGAGCCCTGTAAATAAACCCCGACACAACACATTGCCCTGTAAATAAACCCCAACACATCACAACACAGAGCCCTGTAAATAAACCCCAACACAACACAACACAACACAGAGCCCTGTAAATAAACCCCAACACAACACAACACAGGGCTCTGTAAATAAACCCCGACACAACACAGAGCCCTGTAAATAAACACCGACACAACACAGAACCCTGTAAATAAACCCCGACACAACACAACACAGAGCCCTGTAAATAAACCCCGACACAACACAACACAGGGCCCTGTAAATAAACCCCGACACAACACAACACAGAGCCCTGTAAATAAACCCCGACACAACACAACACAGGGCCCTGTAAATAAACCCCGACACAACACAACACAGAGCCCTGTAAATAAACCCCGACACAACACAGTGCCCTGTAAATAAACCCCGACACAACACAGAGCCCTGTAAATAAACCCCAACACAACACAGAGCCCTGTAAATAAACCCCAACACAACGCCCTGTAAATAAACCCCGACACAACACAACACAGAGCCCTGTAAATAAACCCCGACACAACACAACACAGAGCCCTGTAAATAAACCCCGACACAACACAACACAGGGCCCTATAAATAAACCCCGACACAAAACAGAGCCCTGTAAATAAACCCCGACACAACACAACACAACACAGAGCCCTATAAATAACCCCCAACACAACACAACACAACACAGAGCCCTATAAATAAACCCCAACACAACACAGAGCCCTATAAATAAACCCCAACACAACACAGAGCCCTGTAAATAAACCCCAACACAACACAAAGCCCTGTAAATAAACCCCAACACAACACAGAGCCCTGTAAATAAATCCCGACACAACACAACACAGTGCCCTGTAAATAAACCCCAACACAACACAACACAGAGCCCTGTAAATAAACCCTGACACAACACAACACAGTGCCCTGTAAATAAACCCCGACACAACACAACACAACGCCCTGCAAATAAACCCCGACACAACACAACACAGAGCCCTGTAAATAAACCCTGACACAACACAACACAGTGCCCTGTAAATAAACCCTGACACAACACAACACAGTGCCCTGTAAATAAACCCCGACACAACACAACACAGGGCCCTGTAAATAAACCCCGACACAACACAACACAGTGTCCTGTAAATAAACCCCGACACAACACAACACAGAGCCCTGTAAATAAACCCCGACACAACACAACACAGAGCCCTGTAAATAAACCCCAACACAACACAACACAGAGCCCTGTAAATAAACCCCGACACAACACAACACAGGGCCCTGTAAATAAACCCCGACACAAAACAGAGCCCTGTAAATAAACCCCGACACAACACAACACAACACAGAGCCCTATAAAAAAACCCCAACAAAACACAGAGCCCTATAAATAAACCCCAACACAACACAGAGCCCTGTAAATAAACCTCAACACAACACAACACAGAGCCCTGTAAATAAACCCCAACACAACACAGAGCCCTGTAAATAAATCCCGACACAACACAACAGTGCCCTGTAAATAAACCCCAACACAACACAACACAGAGCCCTGTAAATAAACCCTGACACAACACAACACAGTGCCCTGTAAATAAACCCCGACACAACACAACACAGTGTCCTGTAAATAAACCCCGACACAACACAACACAGAGCCCTGTAAATAAACCCCAACACAACACAACACAGAGCCCTGTAAATAAACCCCAACACAACACAACACAGAGCCCTGTAAATAAACCCCGACACAACACAACACAGAGCCCTGTAAATAAACCCCGACACAACACAACACAGAGCCCTGGAAATAAACCCCGACACAACACAACACAGAGCCCTGTAAAAAAAACCCTGACACAACACAACACAGAGCCCTGTAAATAAACCCCGACACAACACAGTGCCCTGTAAATAAACCCAACACAACACAACACCGAGCCCTGTAAATAAACCCCAACACAACACAACACAGGGCCCTGTAAATAAACCGCAACACAACACAACACAGGGCCCTGTAAATAAACCCCGACACAACACAACACAGAGCCCTGTAAATAAACCCCAACACAACACAACATAGGGCCCTGTAAATAAACCCCAACACAACACAGAGCCCTGTAAATAAACCCCAACACAACACATCACAGAGCCCTGTAAATAAACCCCGACACAACACAGAGCCCTGTAAATAAAGCCCGACACAACACAGAGCCCTGTAAATAAACCCCGACACAACACAACACAGAGCCCTGTAAATAAACCCCGACACAACACAACACAGGGCCCTGTAAATAAACCCCGACACAACACAACACACGGCCCTGTAAATAAACCCCGACACAACACAGAGCCCTGTAAATAAACCCCGACACAACACAACACAGAGCCCTATAAATAAACCCTGACACAACACAACACAACACAGAGCCCTATAAATAAACCCCAACACAACACAACACAGAGCCCTGTAAATAAACCCCAACACAACACAGAGCCCTGAAAATAAATCCCGACACAACACAACACAGTGCCCTGTAAATAAACCCCAACACAACACAGAGCCCTGTAAATAAACCCTGAACACAACACAACGCCCTGTAAATAAACCCCGACACAACACAACACAGAGCCCTGTAAATAAACCCCAACACAACACAACACAGAGCCCTGTAAATAAACCCCAACACAACACAACACAGAGCCCTGTAAATAAACCCCAACACAACACAACACAGAGCCCTGTAAATAAACCCCAACACAACACAACACAGAGCCCTGTAAATAAACCCCGACACAACACAACACAGAGCCCTGTAAATAAACCCCGACACAACACAACACAGAGCCCTGTAAATAAACCCCAACACAACACAGGGCCCTGTAAATAAACCCCAACACAACACAACACAACACAGAGCCCTGTAAATAAACCCCGACATAACACAACACAGGGCCCTGTAAATAAACCCCGACACAACACAACACAGAGCCCTGTAAATAAACCCCGACACAACACAACACAGAGCCCTGTAAATAAACCCCGACACAACACAACACAGAGCCCTGTTAATAAACCCCGACACAACACAACACAGAGCCCTGTAAATAAACCCCGACACAACACAACACAGAGCCCTGTAAATAAACCCCGACACAACACAACACAGGGCCCTGTAAACAAACCCCGACACAACACAGAGCCCTGTAAATAAACACCGACACAACACAGCGCCCTGTGAATAAACCCCGACACAACACAACACAGAGCCCTGTAAATAAACCCCGACACAACACAACACAGGGCCCTGTAAATAAACCCCGACACAACACAACACAGGGCCCTGTAAATAAACCCCGACACAACACAACACAGAGCCCTGTAAATAAACCCCGACACAACACAACACAGAGCCCTGTAAATAAACCCCAACACAACACAACACAGAGCCCTGTAAATAAACCCCAACACAACACAACACAGAGCCCTGTAAATAAACCCCGACACAACACAACACAGAGCCCTGTAAATAAACCCCAACACAGCACAACACAGAGCCCTGTAAATAAACCCCGACACAACACAACACAACACAGAGCCCTGTAAATAAACCCCAACACAACACAGGGCCCTGTAAATAAACCCCAACACAACACAACACAACACAGAGCCCTGTAAATAAACCCCGACATAACACAACACAGGGCCCTGTAAATAAACCCCGACACAACACAACACAGAGCCCTGTAAATAAACCCCGACACAACACAACACAGAGCCCTGTAAATAAACCCCGACACAACACAACACAGAGCCCTGTTAATAAACCCCGACACAACACAACACAGAGCCCTGTAAATAAACCCCGACACAACACAACACAGAGCCCTGTAAATAAACCCCGACACAACACAACACAGGGCCCTGTAAATAAACCCCGACACAACACAACACAGAGCCCTGTAAATAAACCCCGACACAACACAACACAGAGCCCTGTAAATAAACCCCAACACAACACAACACAGAGCCCTGTAAATAAACCCCAACACAACACAACACAGAGCCCTGTAAATAAACCCCGACACAACACAACACAGAGCCCTGTAAATAAACCCCAACACAGCACAACACAGAGCCCTGTAAATAAACCCCGACACAACACAACACAACACAGAGCCCTATAAATAAAGCCCAACACAACACAACACAACACAGAGCCCTATAAATAAACCCCAACACAACACAGAGCCCTGTAAATAAACCCCAACACAACACAACACAACACAGAGCCCTGCAAATAAATCCCGACACAACACAACACAGTGCCCTGTAAATAAACCCCAACACAACACAACACAGAGCCCTGTAAATAAACCCTGACAGAACACAACACAGTGCCCTGTAAATAAACCCCGACACAACACAACACAACGCCCTGCAAATAAACCCCGACACAACACAACACACGGCCCTGTAAATAAACCCCAACACAACACAACACAGAGCCCTGTAAATAAACCCTGACACAACACAACACAGTGCCCTGTAAATAAACCCCGACACAACACAACACAGGGCCCTGTAAATAAACCCCGACACAACACAACACAGTGTCCTGTAAATAAACCCCGACACAACACAACACAGAGCCCTGTAAATAAACCCCGACACAACACAACACAGAGCCCTGTAAATAAACCCCAACACAACACAACACAGAGCCCTGTAAATAAACCCCGACACAACACAACACAGGGCCCTGTAAATAAACCCCGACACAAAACAGAGCCCTGTAAATAAACCCCGACACAACACAACACAACACAGAGCCCTATAAATAAACCCCAATACAACACAACACAGATCCCTATAAATAAACCCCAACAAAACACAGAGCCCTATAAATAAACCCCAACACAACACAGAGCCCTGTAAATAAACCCCAACACAACACAACACAGAGCCCTGTAAATAAACCCCAACACAACACAGAGCCCTGTAAATAAATCCCGACACAACACAACACAGTGCCCTGTAAATAAACCCCAACACAACACAACACAGAGCCCTGTAAATAAACCCTGACACAACACAACACAGTGCCCTGTAAATAAACCCCGACACAACACAACACAGTGTCCTGCAAATAAACCCCGACACAACACAACACAGAGCCCTGTAAATAAACCCCAACACAACACAACACAGAGCCCTGTAAATAAACCCCAACACAACACAACACAGAGCCCTGTAAATAAACCCCGACACAACACAACACAGAGCCCTGTAAATAAACCCCGACACAACACAACACAGAGCCCTGTAAATAAACCCCGACACAACACAACACAGAGCCCTATACATAAACCCTGACACAACACAACACAACACAGAGCCCTGTAAATAAACCCCAACACAACACAACACAGAGCCCTATAAATAAACCCCAACACAACACAGAGCCCTGGAAATAAACCCCAACACAACACAACACAACACAGAGCCCTGTAAATAAACCCCAACACAACACAGAGCCCTGTAAATAAATCCCGACACAACACAACACAGTGCCCTGTAAATAAACCCCAACACAACACAACACAGAGCCCTGTAAATAAACCCTGACACAACACAACGCCCTGTAAATAAACCCCGACACAACACAACACAGAGCCCTGTAAATAAACCCCAACACAACACAACACAGAGCCCTGTAAATAAACCCCAACACAACACAACACAGAGCCCTGTAAATAAACCCCAACACAACACAACACAGAGCCCTGTAAATAAACCCCGACACAACACAACACAGAGCCCTGTAAATAAACCCCGACACAACACAGTGCCCTGTAAATAAACCCCAACACAACACAGGGCCCTGTAAATAAACCCCGACACAACACAACACAACACAGAGCCCTGTAAATAAACCCCGACATAACACAACACAGGGCCCTGTAAATAAACCCCGACACAACACAACACAGAGCCCTGTAAATAAACCCCAACACAGCACAACACAGAGCCCTGGAAATAAACCCCGACACAACACAACACAGAGCCCTGTAAATAAACCCCGACACAACACAGTGCCCTGTAAATAAACCGCAACACATCACAACACAGAGCCCTGTAAATAAACCCCAACACAACACAGAGCCCTGTAAATAAACCCCAACACAACACAACACAGAGCCCTGTAAATAAACCCCAACACAACACAACACAGGGCCCTGTAAATAAACCCCGACACAACACAGAGCCCTGTAAATAAACACCGACACAACACAGAGCCCTGTAAATAAACCCCGACACAACACAACACAGAGCCCTGTAAATAAACCCCGACACAACACAACACAGGGCCCTGTAAATAAACATCGACACAACACAACACAGGGCCCTGTAAATAAACCCCGACACAACACAACACTGAGCCCTGTAAATAAACACCGACACAACACAACACAGAGCCCTGTAAATAAACCCCAACACAGCACAACACAGAGCCCTGTAAATAAACCCCGACACAACACAACACAGAGCCCTGTAAATAAACCCCGACACAACACAACACAGAGCCCTGTAAATAAACCCCGACACAACACAGGGCCCTGGAAATAAACCCCAACACAACACAGAGCCCTGTAAATAAACCCCAACACAACACAGAGCCCTGTAAATAAACCCCAACACAACACAACAGAGCCCTGTAAATAAACCCCGACACAACACAGAGCCCTGTAAATAAACCCCGACACAACACAGAGCCCTGTAAATAAACCCCGACACAACACAACACAGAGCCCTGTAAATAAACCCCGACACAACACAACACAGGGCCCTGTAAATAAACCCCGACACAACACAACACAGGGCCCTGTAAATAAAACCCGACACAAAACAGAGCCCTGTAAATAAACCCCGACACAACACAACACAACACAACACAGAGCCCTATAAATAAACCCCAACACAACACAACACAACACAGAGCCCTGTAAATAAACCCCAACACAACACAGGGCCCTGTAAATAAACCCCAACACAACACAGAGCCCTGTAAATAAACCCCAACACAACACAACACAGAGCCCTGTAAATAAACCCCGACACAACACAACACAGTGCCTTGTAAATAAACCCCAACACAACACAACACAGAGCCCTGTAAATAAACCCCAACACAACACAGGGCCCTGTAAATAAACCCCGACACAACACAACACAACACAGAGCCCTGTAAATAAACCCCGACATAACACAACACAGGGCCCTGTAAATAAACCCCGACACAACACAACACAGAGCCCTGTAAATAAACCCCGACACAACACAACACAGAGCCCTGTAAATAAACCCCGACACAACACAACACAGAGCCCTGTAAATAAACCCCGACACAACACAGTGCCCTGTAAATAAACCCCAACACATCACAACACAGAGCCCTGTAAATAAACCCCAACACAACACAACACAGGGCCCTGTAAATAAACCCCGACACAACACAGAGCCCTGTAAATAAACACCGACACAACACAACACAGAGCCCTGTAAATAAACCCCAACACAACACAACACAGAGCCCTGTAAATAAACCCCAACACAGCACAACACAGAGCCCTGTAAATAAACCCCGACACAACACAACACAGAGCCCTGTAAATAAAACCCGACACAACACAACACAGAGCCCTGTAAATAAACCCCAACACAACACAACACAGAGCCCTGTAAATAAACCCCAACACAGCACAACACAGAGCCCTGTAAATAAACCCCGACACAACACAACACAGAGCCCTGGAAATAAACCCCGACACAACACAACACAGAGCCCTGTAAATAAACCCCGACACAACACAGTGCCCTGGAAATAAACCCCGACACAACACAGAGCCCTGTAAATAAACCCCAACACAACACAGAGCCCTGTAAATAAACCCCAACACAAAACAACGCCCTGTAAATAAACCCCGACACAACACAGAGCCCTGTAAATAAACCCCGACACAACACAGAGCCCTGTAAATAAACCCCGACACAACACAACACAGGGCCCTGTAAATAAACCCCGACACAACACAACACAGGGCCCTGTAAATAAACCCCGACACAAAACAGAGCCCTGTAAATAAACCCCGACACAACACAACACAACACAGAGCCCTATAAATAAACCCCAACACAACACAACACAACACAGAGCCCTATAAATAAACCCCAACACAACACAGAGCCCTATAAATAAACCCCAACACAACACAGAGCCCTGTAAATAAACCCCAACACAACACAACACAACACAGAGCCCTGTAAATAAACCCCAACACAACACAGAGCCCTGTAAATAAATCCCGACACAACACAACACAACGCCCTGCAAATAAACCCCGACACAACACAACACAGAGCCCTGTAAATAAACCCTGACACAACACAACACAGTGCCCTGTAAATAAACCCTGACACAACACAACACAGTGCCCTGTAAATAAACCCCGACACAACACAACACAGGGCCCTGTAAATAAACCCCGACACAACACAACACAGTGTCCTGTAAATAAACCCCGACACAACACAACACAGAGCCCTGTAAATAAACCCCGACACAACACAACACAGAGCCCTGTAAATAAACCCCAACACAACACAACACAGAGCCCTGTAAATAAACCCCGACACAACACAACACAGGGCCCTGTAAATAAACCCCGACACAAAACAGAGCCCTGTAAATAAACCCCGACACAACACAACACAACACAGAGCCCTATAAAAAAAACCCCAACACAACACAGAGCCCTATAAATAAACCCCAACACAACACAGAGCCCTGTAAATAAACCCCAACACAACACAACACAACACAGAGCCCTGTAAATAAACCCCAACACAACACAGAGCCCTGTAAATAAATCCCGACACAACACAACAGTGCCCTGTAAATAAACCCCAACACAACACAACACAGAGCCCTGTAAATAAACCCTGACACAACACAACACAGTGCCCTGTAAATAAACCCCGACACAACACAACACAGTGTCCTGTAAATAAACCCCGACACAACACAACACAGAGCCCTGTAAATAAACCCCAACACAACACAACACAGAGCCCTGTAAATAAACCCCAACACAACACAAGACAGAGCCCTGTAAATAAACCCCGACACAACACAACACAGAGCCCTGTAAATAAACCCCGACACAACACAACACAGAGCCCTGTAAATAAACCCCAACACAACACAACACAGAGTCCTGTAAATAAACCCCGACACAACACAACACAGAGCCCTGTAAATAAACCCCGACACAACACAACACAGAGCCCTGTAAAAAAAACCCTGACACAACACAACACAGAGCCCTGTTAATAAACCCCGACACAACACAGTGCCCTGTAAATAAACCCCAACACAACACAACACCGAGCCCTGTAAATAAACCCCAACACAACACAACACAGGGCCCTGTAAATAAACCCCAACACAACACAGAGCCCTGTAAATAAACCCCAACACAACACAACACAGAGCCCTGTAAATAAACCCCGACACAACACAGAGCCCTGTAAATAAAGCCCGACACAACACAGAGCCCTGTAAATAAACCCCGACACAACACAACACAGAGCCCTGTAAATAAACCCCGACACAACACAACACAGGGCCCTGTAAATAAACCCCGACACAACACAACACAGGGCCCTGTAAATAAACCCCGACACAACACAGAGCCCTGTAAATAAACCCCGACACAACACAACACAGAGCCCTATAAATAAACCCTGACACAACACAACACAACACAGAGCCCTATAAATAAACCCCAACACAACACAACACAGAGCCCTGTAAATAAACCCCAACACAACACAGAGCCCTGTAAATAAATCCCGACACAACACAACACAGTGCCCTGTAAATAAACCCCAACACAACACAACACAGAGCCCTGTAAATAAACCCTGACACAACACAACGCCCTGTAAATAAACCCCGACACAACACAACACAGAGCCCTGTAAATAAACCCCAACACAACACAACACAACACAGAGCCCTGTAAATAAACCCCAACACAACACAACACAGAGCCCTGTAAATAAACCCCAACACAACACAACACAGAGCCCTGTAAATAAACCCCAACACAACACAACACAGAGCCCTGTAAATAAACCCCGACACAACACAACACAGAGCCCTGTAAATAAACCCCGACACAACACAACACAGAGCCCTGTAAATAAACCCCGACACAACACAGTGCCCTGTAAATAAACCCCAACACAACACAACACAGAGCCCTGTAAATAAACCCCAACACAACACAGGGCCCTGTAAATAAACCCCGACACAACACAACACAACACAGAGCCCTGTAAATAAACCCCGACATAACACAACACAGAGCCCTGTAAATAAACCCCGACACAACACAACACAGAGCCATGTAAATAAACCCCGACACAACACAACACAGGGCCCTGTAAATAAACCCCGACACAACACAGAGCCCTGTAAATAAACACCGACACAACACAGCGCCCTGTAAATAAACCCCGACACAACACAACACAGAGCCCTGTAAATAAACCCCGACACAACACAACACAGGGCCCTGTAAATAAACCCCGACACAACACAACACAGGGCCCTGTAAATAAACCCCGACACAACACAACACAGAGCCCTGTAAATAAACCCCGACACAACACAACACAGAGCCCTGTAAATAAACCCCGACACAACACAACACAGAGCCCTGTAAATAAACCCCAACACAGCACAACACAGAGCCCTGTAAATAAACCCCGACACAACACAACACAGAGCCCTGGAAATAAACCCCGACACAACACAACACAGAGCCCTGTAAATAAACCCCGACATAACACAACACAGGGCCCTGGAAATAAACCCCAACACAACACAGAGCCCTGTAAATAAACCCCAACACAACACAGAGCCCTGTAAATAAACCCCAACACAACACAACACAGAGCCCTGTAAATAAACCCCGACACAACACAGAGCCCTGTAAATAAACCCCGACACAACACAACACAGAGCCCTGTAAATAAACCCCGACACAACACAACACAGGGCCCTGTAAATAAACCCCGACACAACACAACACAGGGCCCTGTAAATAAACCCCGACACAAAACAGAGCCCTGTAAATAAACCCCGACACAACACAACACAACACGGAGCCCTTTTCAATAAACCCCAACACAACACAACACAGAGCCCTATAAATAAACCCCAACACAACACAGAGCCCTATAAATAAACCCCAACACAACACAGAGCCCTGTAAATGAACCCCAACACAACACAACACAGAGCCCTGTAAATAAACCCCAACACAACACAGAGCCCTGTAAATAAATCCCGACACAACACAACACAGTGCCCTGTAAATAAACCCCAACACAACACAACACAGAGCCCTGTAAATAAACCCTGACACAACACAACACAGAGCCCTGTAAATAAACCCCGACACAACACAACACAACGCCCTGCAAATAAACCCCGACACAACACAACACAGGGCCCTGTAAATAAACCCCAACACAACACAACACAGAGCCCTGTAATTAAACCTCAACACAACACAACACAGAGCCCTGTAAATAAACCCCGACACAACACAACACAGTGCCCTGTAAATAAACCCCGACACAACACAGAGCCCTGTAAATAAACCCCGACACAACACAACACAGAGCCCTGTAAATAAACCCCGACACAACACAACACAGAGCCCTGTAAATAAACCCCGACACAACACAAAGCCCTGTAAATAAAACGCAACACAACACAACACAGAGCCCTGTAAATAAACCCCAACACAACACAGAGCCCTGTAAATAAACCCCGACACAACACAACACAGAGCCCTGTAAATAAACCCCGACACAACACAGAGCCCTGTAAATAAACCCCGACACAACACAGAGCCCTGTAAATAAACCCCAACACAACAAAGAGCCCTGTAAATAAACCCCAACACAGCACAACACAGAGCCCTGTAAATAAACCCCGACACAACACAACACAGAGCCCTGTAAATAAACCCCGACACAACACAACACAGAGCCCTGTAAATAAACCCCGACACAACACAACACAGAGCCCTGTAAATAAACCCCGACACAACACAACACAGAGCCCTGTAAATAAACCCCGACACAACACAGAGCCTTGTAAATAAACCCCGACACAATACAACACAGAGCCCTGTAAATAAACCCCGACACAACACAACACAGAGCCCTGTAAATAAACCCCGACACAACACAACACAGAGCCCTGTAAATAAACCCCGACACAACACAACACAGAGCCCTGTAAATAAACCTCACTTACATTGTACAACATGAGTAAGAGGCCTTTATTACTGGCGATTACCAATTTAAAGTACAGAATGTGTCCCCTTTTTAAATGGGCACAATCAATCAAGACTGTAAATTAAAAAAAAGTTATATTGAAACTGAAGAAATGAAATAAAAATTCTCTATGTGGTTGTGACAATGCTGTCCAGTCTCTGCGATGCCCAACGGTCGCGGAAGGCCTGAGTGGTCCTCTTGTGCTCCATCTCCAGTCATTAATAGGGTAAGTCCCAGTCCCAATGCCAATCCTCCCTCTCCCAGTCACACCAGCTCTTTCGAAACCAACCAGTCGCAAAAATAACCAGCTGAGTGAATGAATGCAGCATCTCATTGGTCAGATACTTATCATAACTCACTGTGATAAAATCATCATCACTGACAGACTGAGGGAGAGGGGCCCGGGGTAACCCATCCACTGACATACTGAGGGAGAGGGGCCGGGGTAACCCACCCACCTACTGACAGACTGAGGGAGAGGGGTCGGGGTAACCCACCCACCCACTGACAGACTGAGGGAGAGGGGCCCGGGGTAACCCACCCACCCACTGACAGACTGAGGGAGAGGGGTCGGGGTAACCCACCCACCCACTGACAGACTGAGGGAGAGAGGCCCGGGTTAACCAACCCACTGACAGTCTGTGGGAGAGGGGCCGGTGTAACCCACCCACCCACTGACAGACTGAGGGAGAGGGGCCCGGGGTAACCCACCCACCCACCCACTGACAGACTGAGGGAGAGAGGCCCGGGGTAACCCACCCACTGACAGACTGAGGGAGAAGTGCCCGGGGTAACCCACCCACCCACTGACAGACTGAGGGAGAGGGGCCCGGGGTAACCCACCCATCCACTGACAGACTGAGGGAGAGGGGCCCGGGGTAACCCACCCACTGACAGACTGAGGGAGAGGGGCCCGGGGTAACCCACCCACTGACAGACTGAGGGAGAGGGGCCCGGGGTAACCCACCCACCCACTGACAGACTGAGGGAGAGGGGCCCGGGGTAACCCACCCACCCACTGACAGACTGAGGGAGTGGGGCCCGGGGTAACCCACCCACCCACTGACAGACTGAGGGAGAGGGGCCCGGGGTAAACCACCCACCCACTGACAGACTGAGGGAGAGGGGCCCAGGGTAACCCACCCACCCACTGACAGACTGAGGGAGAGGGGCCCGGGGTAACCCACCCACTGACAGACTGAGGGAGAGAGGCCCGGGGTAACCCACCCACCCACCCACTGACAGACTGAGGGAGAGGGGCCCGGGGTAACCCACCCACCCACTGACAGACTGAGGGAGAGGGGCCCAGGGTAACCCACCCACCCACTGACAGACTGAGGGAGAGGTGCCCGGGGTAACCCACCCACCCACTGACAGACTGAGGGAGAGGGGCCCAGGGTAACCCACCCACCCACTGACAGACTGAGGGAGAGGGGCCCGGGGTAACCCACCCACTGACAGACTGAGGGAGAGGGGCCCGGGGTAACCCACCCACCCACTGACAGACTGAGGGGGAGGGCCCGGGGTAACCCACCCACCCACTGACAGACTGAGGCAGAGGGGCCCGGGGTAACCCACCCACTGACAGACTGAGGCAGAGGGGCCCGGGGTAACCCACCCACTGACAGACTGAGGCAGAGGGGCCCGGGGTAACCCACCCACTGACAGACTGAGGGAGAGGGGCCCGGGGTAACCCACCCACTGACAGACTGAGGCAGAGGGGCCCGGGGTAACCCACCCACTGACAGACTGAGGGAGAGGGGCCTAGTTTACTGCAGTCACACCCTCGAGAGGTACAGATTGAGTAAGAGGAGTGGGACTGACGGTCAGCAGGGTTTGGGGTTGTGGTGTAGGCAGGGACGGAGGGTCCGGGTAGTGTGATTCTGTCCAACAGGAACAATGTACTTGCTGCCTTTGGGGATAAGGAGCAAGGCTGGAGGAAGGATGGCCACAATGTTGACCAAGGTACCATGGTGCAGGAGGCAGTTCATGGGGAAGAGCAGGACAGAAAGGTTGGGGTTAGAGGGAGTCAGTTTAACAGTGGGTTTGGGAGCTACTAGAATCTGTCATTAGGGACAGAGTGACTGAGCACTTGAACAAATACAAACTGCTCAGAGCCATTGCTTTGTTAAAGGTGAGTGAGATCTGACTAATCTCGTTGATTATGTTGTGGGGGTCACTGAGGAGGTAGGTGGGGGAGTGTCTGTGGATGTTTTTTATATGGATTTCCAGAAGTCATTCAATAAGGTTCCACACAAGAGACTTAGCAAAATGAGAATGCCTGGAATTGGAGGTGGTCTTTTGACTTGGATAGGAAATTGTTTGGGAGATGGGAGTCAGGGAGTGGGGGTAAAGGTACATCCTCTGATTGGTGGGATATGACAAGTGGTGTCATCAAATAGAATCAAAGCAATTTACAGCACGGAATGAGGCCATTTTGGCCCATCGTGTCCACACCGGCCAACAAAGAGCTATCCAGCCTAATTCGGGATAAACGGGTCCTTTTCAGAATGGCAGGCAGTGACTAGTGGGGTGCCACACGGCTCAGTGCTGGCACCCCAGCTATTCACAATATACATTAATGATTTAGATGAAGGAATTGAGTGTAATATCTCCAAGTTTGCAGATGACACTAAGCTGGGTGGAGGTGTGAGCTGTGAGGAGGACACTAAGAGGCTGCAGGGTGACTTGGACAGGTTAGGTGAGTGGGCAAATGCATGGCAAATGCAGTGTAATATGGATAAGTATGAGGTTATCCACTTTGGGGGCAAAAATGCGAAGGCGGAATATTATCAATGGTGGCAGATTAGGAAAAGGGGAGGTGCAACAAGAGTTGGGTGTCATGGTACATCAGTCATTGAAAGTTGGCATGCAGGTACAGCAGGCGGTGAAGAAGGCAAATGTTATGTTGGCCTTCATAGCGAGGGGATTTGAGTCTAAGAATAGGGAGGTCTTACTGCAGTTGTACAGGGCCTTGGTGAGGCCTCACCTGGAATATTGTGTTCAGTTTTGGTCTCCTAATCTGAGGAAGGATGTTCTTGCTATTGAGGGAGTGCAGCGAAGGTTCACCAGAACTGATTCCCGGGATGGCAGGACTGACATATGAGGAGAGACTGGATCGACTGGGCCTGTATTCACTGGAGTTTAGAAGGATGAGAGGGGATCTCATCGAAACATATAAAATTCTGATGGGACTGGACAGGTTAAATGCAGGTAGAATGTTCCCGATGTTGGGGAAGTCCAGAACCAGGGGACACAGTCTAAGGATAAGGGATAGGCCATTTAGGACTGAGATGAGGAGAAACTTCTTCACTCAGAGAGTTGTTAACCTGTGGAATTCCCGACCGCAGAGAGTTGATGATGCCAGTTCATTGGATATATTCAAGGGGGAGTTAGATATGGCCCTTACGGCTAAAGGGATCAAGGGGTATGGAGAGAAAGCAGGACAAGGGTACTGAGGGAGTGATCAGCCATGGTTTATTGAATGGTGGTGCAGGCTCGAAGGGCCGAATGGCCTACTCCTGCACCTATTTTCTATGTTTCTATGTAATTCCAGTTTCCAGCTCTTGGTCCATAGCCCTGTAGGTTACAGCACGTCAAATGCACATCCAAGTACTTTTTAAATGTGGTGAGGGTTTCTGCCTCTACCACCCTTTCAGGCAGTGAGTTCCAGACCCCCACCAACCTCTGGGTGAAGGAATTTCCTCTCAAATTCCCTCTAAACTTCCTACCAATTACTTTAATTCTATGCCCCCTGGTGGTTGACCCCTCTGCTAAGGGAAATAGATCCTTCCTATCTACTATATCTTGGCCCCTCATAATTTTATACACCTCAATAAGGCCTCCCCTCAACTTCCTCTGTTCCAAAGAAAACAAACCCAGCCTATCCAATCTTTCCTCATAGCTAAATTCTCCAGTCCAGGCAACAACTTTGTAAATCTCCTCTGTACCGTCTCAAGTACAATCACATCTTTCCTGTAATGTGGTGACCAGAACTGCACGCAGTACTCCAGCTGTGGCCTAACCAGTGTTTTATACAGTTCAAGCATAACTTCCCTGCTCTTGTATTCTATGTCCCAGCTAATAAAGGCAAGCATTCCGTTTGCCTTCTTAACCACCTTAACTACCTGGCCTGCTACTTTCAGGGATCTGTGGATCTGCACTCCAAGGTCCCTTTGTTTCTCTACACCTCCATGTTCTACCATTTACTGTGTATTCCCTTGCCTTGTGAGCCCTCCCCAAATGCATTACCTCACACTTCTCCAGATTAAATTCCATTTGCCACTGTTCTGCCCACCTGACCAGTACATTGATATCTTCCTGCAGTCCACAGCTTTCTTCTTCATTATCAACCACACAGCCGGTTTTAGTATAATCTGCAAACTTCTTTATCATACTCCCGACATTCAAGTCGAAATCATTGATATATACAGGTTGAACCTTCCTTATCCGGAACCCTCGGGACCTGGCCTGTTCTGGATAAGAGATTTTTCTGGATGAGGGGTGGTCACGTTAAATTGGATGGTACAGGTACTGAGCAAGGGGATATCGGGCCTGGCTGTCTTGGCGCGGTGGATCGCGGGGTCAGGCCAAAGATTGTGGGAGTCGGCAGCGAGGAAGGATTTCAATTTGTTCATGTCGGAGTTCTGCGCATGCGCCACCCAGTGGCCGGGAATGGTTCTGGACGAGGGCTGGTTCTGGTTAAGGGAGTTCTGGATAAGGGAGGTTCAACCTGTACCACAAAAAGCAAGGGACCCAGTACTGAGCCCTGCGGAACTCCACTGTAAACATCCTTCCAGTCACAGAAACAGACATTAACCATTACCCTCTGCTTCCTGCCTCTCAGCCAATATTGGATCCAACTTGCGATTTTGCCCTAGATCCCATGGGCTTTTACTTTTGTGACCAGTCTTCCATAAGTCTCCCAGGGATCTGTTCTGGGGCACAGCGTTTCACCACATTTATAACTGACTTGGATGAAGGAGGGGAGAGTTGTATATCGAAGTTTGCAGATGACACTAAGTTCGGGGGACAGAAAGTTGTGGAGGTGGGAGCAGGAAGTTTCAGAGACATGCTTAGATTGAGTGTGGGTAAAACAGCAACAGATGGAGTTCACTGTGGGAAAGTGTGAGGTCATCCACTTTGGACCCGAGACAGATCGGTCAGAGTATTTTTTAAATGGTGAGAGGCTGGGAACTGTGCATGTGCAGAGAGATTTAGGGCCCAAGGACAGAAATCACTCAAAGCTGGTGGACAGGGACACAATGTAATTAAACAGGCTGATGGAATGTGGGCCTTTATCGCCAGGGCTGTAATACAGAGGGATGGGGGGGGGGAGGGGGGGGAAGTTATGTCCCAGCTCCATAAAGCTCTGGTTACACCCCACCTGGAGCACTGTGTTCAGTTCTGGGCACAGAGAGGGTACTGTACAAATATAGAAACATAGAAAATAAGATACAGGAGTAGGCCATTCGGCCCTTCGAGCCTGCACCACCATTCAATAAGATCACGGCTGATCATTCCCTCAGTACCCCTTTCCTGCTTTCTCTCCATACCCCTTGATCCCCTTAGCCATAAGGGCCATATCTAACTCCCTCTTGAATATATCCAATGAACTGGCATCAACAACTCTCTGTGGCAGGGAATTCCACAGGTTAACAACTCTGAGTGAAGAAGTTTCTCCTCATCGCAGTCCTAAATGGCCGACCCCTTATCCGAAGACAGTGTCCGCTGGTTCTGGACTTCCCCAACATCGGGAACAATCTACCCGCATCTAACCTGTCCAGTCCCGTCAGAATCTTGCATGTTTCTATGAGATCCCCTCTCATCCTTCTAAACTCCAGTGTATAAAGGCCCACTTGATCCAGTCTCTCCTCGTATGTCAGTCCTGCCATCCCGGGAATCAGTCTGGTGAACCTTCGCTGTACTCCCTCAAGAGCAAGAACATCCTTCCTCAGATTAGGAGACCAAAACTGAACACAATATTCCAGATGAGGCCTCACCAAGGCCCTGTACAACTGCAGTAAGACCTCCCTGCCCCTGTACTCAAATCCCCTCGCTATGAAGGCCAACATACCATTTGCCTTCTTCACCGCCTGCTGTACCTGCATGCCAACCTTCAATGAGTGATGTACCATGACACCCAGGTCTCGTTGCACCTCCCCTTTTCCTAATCTGCCACCATTCAGATAATATTCTGTCTTTGCGTTTTTGCCCCCAAAGTGGATAACCTCACACTTATCACATTATACTGCATCTGTCATGCATTTGCCCACTCACCTAACCTGTCCAAGTCACCCTGCAGCCTCTTAGCATCCTCCTCACAGCTCACACTGCCTCCCAGTTTAGAGCCATCTGCAAACTTGGAGATATTACACTCAATTCCTTCATCCAAATCACTGATGTATATTGTAAAGAGCTGGGGTCCCAGCACTGAGCCCTGCGTCACTCCACTAGTCACTGCCTGCCATTCTGAAAAGGACCCATTTATCCCGACTCTCTGTCTGCCAACCAGTTTTCTATCCACGTCAGTATACTACCCCCAATACCATGTGCTTTGATTTTGCACACCAATCTCTTGTGTGGAACTTTATCAAAAGCTTTTTGAAAGTTCAAACACACCACATCCACTGATTCTCCCTTGTCCACTCTACTAGTTACACCCTCAAAAAATTCCAGAAGATTTGCCAAGCATGATTTCCCTTTCATAAATCCATGTTGACTTGGACCGATCCTGTCACTGCTTTCCAAATGCGATGCTATTTCATCTTTAATAATTGATTCCAAAATTTTCCCCACTACTGATGTCAAGCTAACCGGTCTATAATTACCCGCTTTCTCTCTCCCTCCCTTTTTAAAAAGTGGTGTTACATTAGCTACATTCCAGTCCATAGGAACTGATCCCGAATTGTTAAGACTGCTGGAAAATGATCACCAATGAATCTACTATTTCTGGGGCCACTTCCTTAAGTACTCTGGGATGAAGACTATCAGGCCCCGGGGATTTATCGGCCTTCAATCCCATCAATTTCCCTAACACAATTTCCCGCCTAATAACGATATCCTTCAGTTCCTCCTTCTCACTAGACCCTCGGTCCCCTAGTATTTCCGGAAGGTTATTTGTATCTTCCTTCGTGAAGACAGAACCAAAGTATTTGTTCAATTGGTCTGCCATTTCTTTGTTCCCTATTATAAATTCACCTGAATCCGACTGCAAGGGACCTACGTTTGTCCACTAATCTTTTTCTCTTCACATATCTATAGAAGCTTTTGCAGTCAGTTTTTATGTTCCCGGCAAGCTTCTTCTCGTACTCTATCTTCCCTCTCTTATCAGATTTACCAGAATGATACCGGGGCTCAGAGGTTAAACTATGAGGCCAGGTTGTATGACCACGGCTTGTATTCTCTCGAGTTTAGAAGATTGATGAGGTGATCTGATCAGGGTGCTTAAATTGTGAAAAGGATTTGATCGAACCGATCCAGGGAAACTGCTCCCTCTGGTGGAGGAATAAAGAACAAGGACATAATCTCAAACTTAGAACTTGACCATTCAGGAGGGAGATCAGGAAACACTTCTTCACACGAAGGTAGAGAAATCTGGAATGCTCTCCTCAAAAGACTGTGGATGCTGACAATCAATTGGAGCTTTCAAAACTGAGATAGCGTTTTGTTAGGTAAGGGTATGTGGGAAATATTGGGCAAAGACAGGTAAATGGAGTTGAAATACAGATCAGCCATGATGTAATTGGTTCGTCGAACAGGCTCGAGGGACTGAATAGCCTCTTCCTGCTACGTTCCTCTCTCCCTCTCCAGCATCATAATGCTAACTCAGTGTCTCAGTGGGCAGCACCCTCGCCTCTGAGTCAGAAGGTTGTGGGTTCAGGTCCCACTCCAGGGACTTGAGTGCAAAAAAAATCTATGCTGACACTCCCATGCAGTGCTGAGGGAGCGCTGCATTGTCAGAGGTGCCATCCATCGGCTGAGACGGTAAACCGAGGTCTCGTCTGCTCTCTGGGGTGGACGTGAAAGATCCCGCAGCACTATGTCAAAGAAAAGCAGGGGAGTAATCCCCGGTGTCCTGGCCAATATTTATCCCTCAATCAACATAACAAAAACAGATTATCTGGTCATTATCACATTGCTGTTAGTGGGAGCTTGCTGTGCACAAATTGGCTGGCGCGTGTCCCACATTACAACAGTGACTACACCCCAAAAGTACTTCATTGGATGTAAAGTGCTTTCGGACGTCTGGTCAGTATGAAAGGCGCTATATAAACCCAAGTCCCTCATTCTTTAACATTCAGTTCCCCATGCTCTCTCTCTTTCTCGTCTGTCCCTTACTCTCCAACCCTGTGTCCTTCAGACCAGCTCCCACCGCCCCAACATACATCCAGGGTTAGTACCCCTGTACCCAGCTCTCACTGAGCATCTCACACCCCATTACCCCAGGGTTAATACCCCTGTACCCAGCTCTCACTGACCCTCTCACACCCCATTACCCCAGGGTTAATGCCCCAGTACCCAGCTCTCACTGAGCCTCTCACACCCCATTACCCCAGATTAATGCCCCAGTACCCAGCTCTCACACCCCATTACCCCAGGGTTAATGCCCCAGTACCCAGCTCTCACTGACCCTCTCACACCCCATTACCCCAGGGTTAATGCCCAGTACCCAGCTCTCACTGACCCTCTCACACCCCATTACCCTTGGGTTAATGCCCAGTACCCAGCTCTCACTGACCCTCTCACACCCCATTACCCCAGGGTTAATGCCCCAGTACTCAGCTCTTACTGACCCCCTCACACCCCATTACCCCAGGGTTAATACCCCAGTACCCAGCTCTCACTGACCCTCTCACACTCGATTACCCAAGGATTAATGCCCCAGTACCTAGCCTGGCACTGACCCTCTCACACCCCATTACCCCAGGGTTAATGCACCATTACCCAGCTCTCACTGACCCTCTCACACCCCATTACTAACCTGCAGAGACCCCTCCACACAGAAGGGTCAGCACTATCAGTCCGATCATTGTTGCTTCCCTCTGTGGGCTGGGAGAGCAGTTTGTGAGCAATTATTTTGCGAGATACTAAGCCTCGACTGTCCCTCTGTGTCCTGCGCTGTCTGTCTGTGAGCTTTGCCCAGTGCTGATTGTAATAAACTCAGACTCCTCCGGTCTGATTGGTTCCAGGGTACATTTGTGTCCAATCAGAATAAAATCCGCCTGTGAGTCAGCAGGCTCCGGGTAGAAGTGTCCCGAGGAGGTTGTGTTTGTGTCGAAATAAACTTTCCAAAGATTGTGAGCTATCCAATCAGAGAAATACTGCGAGCTGCATCATCAGTTGTCGGGTAGGATGAACTGAACAAGGTTGGAACATTAAACCAGAAAGTGAAAACAGTTTGATACCAGAAGTCATAACGGGGAACAAAGAAATGGTGGACCAATTGAACAAGTACTTTGGTTCGGTATTCACGAAGGAGGACACAAACAACCTTCCGGTTATAAAAGGGGTCGGGGGGTCTAGTAAGGAGGAGGAACTGAGGGAAATCCTTATTAGTCGGGAAATTGTGTTGGGGAAATTGATGGGATTGAAGGATGATAAATCTCCAGGGCCTGATGGACTGCATCCCAGAGTACTTAAGGAGGTGGCCTTGGAAATAGCGGATGCATTGACAGTCATTTTCCAACATTCCATTGACTCTGGATCAGTTCCTATAGAGTGGAGGGTAGCCAATGTAACCCCACTTTTTAAAAAAGGAGGGAGAGAGAAAACAGGGAATTATAGACCGGTCAGCCTGACCTCAGTAGTGGGTAAAATGATGGAATCAATTATTAAGGATGTCATAGCAGTGCATTTGGAAAGAGGTGACATGATAGGTCCAAGTCAGCATGGATTTGTGAAAGTGAAATCATGCTTGACAAATCTTCTGGAATTTTTTGAGGATGTTTCCAGTAAAGTGGACAAGGGAGAACCAGTTGATGTGGTATATTTGGACTTTCAGAAGGCGTTCGACAAGGTCCCACACAAGAGATTGATGTGCAAAGTTAGAGCACATGGGATTGGGGGTAGTGTGCTGACATGGATTGAGAACTGGTTGTCAGACAGGAAGCAAAGAGTAGGAGTAAATGGGTACTTTTCAGAATGGCAGGCAGTGACTAGTGGGGTACCGCAAGGTTCTGTGCTGGGGCCCCAGCTGTTTACACTGTACATTAATGATTTAGATGAGGGGATTAAATGTAGTATCTCCAAATTTACAGATGACACTAAGTTGGGTGGCAGTGTGAGCTGCGAGGAGGATGCTGTGAGGCTGCAGAGCGACTTGGATAGGTTAGGTGAGTGGGCAAATGCATGGCAGATGAAGTGTAATGTGGATAATCTGTCACCATTCAGATAATAGTCTGTCTCTCTGTTTTTACCACCAAAGTGGATAACCTCACATTTATCCACGGCTGACCGGTCTATAATTCCCTGTTTTCTCTCTCCCTCCTTTTTTAAAAAGTGGGGTTACATCGGCCTTCAATCCCATCAATTTCCCCAACACAATTTCCTGACTAATAAAGATTTCCCTCAGTTCCCCCTCCTTACTAGACCCTCTGAACCCTTTTATATCCGGAAGGTTGTTTGTATCCTCCTTAGTGAATACCGAACCAAAGACATTAGGGACAGGAGGAGGCCATTCAGCCCCTCGGGCCTGCTCCGCCATACAATCAGATCACGGATGATTTGTAACTCAGTTCCATTTACCCAGCTTTGCTCCATATCCTTCCATACCCTTACCCAGCAACAGTCATCGCTCTGATCTTCAAAGCTCCAATTGTCCCAAGTAGCTCAGTGGGTAGCACCCTGAGTCAGAAGGTTGTGGGTTCTGTTCCCACTCCAGGGACTTGAGCACAAACATCGAGGCTGACACTCCAGTGCAGTGCTGAGGGAGCGCTGCAGTCAGATCAGACACTAAACCGAGATCTCGTCTGCTCTTTCGGGTGGATGTAAAAGATCCCATGGCACTATTTGGAAGAAGAGCAGGGGAGTTATCCCCGGTGTCCCGGGGCCAATATTTATCACTCGATCAACATAACAAAAACAGATTATCTGGTCATTATCACATTGCTGTTTGTGGGAGCTTGCTGTGCTCAAATTGGCTGCTGCGTTTTCCACATTACAACAGTGACACTTCACAAAGTACTTCATTGGCTGTAAAGTGCTTTGGGACGTCCGGTGGTCGTGAAAGGCGCTATATAAATGCAAGTCTTCTAACATCCTCAGGCTTTTGGGGAGAGAGTTCTGGATTTCTACTACCCGTTGTGTGAAAATGTACTTCCTGATTTCACTCCTAAATCACCCTTGCTCTAACTAAGATTATGTCCCCTTTCTTGATTCCCCCACCAGAGGAAACAGTTTCTCCGTTTCTACCCGATCGAAACCTGTTAACATTATAAACATCTGGATTCGATCACCCCTCAACTTTCGATACTCCAGGGAACACAAGCCAAGTTTAAGCAACCTCCCTTTAAAGCTGCGTACCTTCCTGGTCAATCTGTGCTGCACCCCCGCCCAGACCAATCTACCATTCCTGAGGTGCAGGGCCCAGAACTGAAAGCAGTGCTTCAGATGGGTCTGACCCAGGCTCTGTACAACTGGAGCAGAACTTGCAGCCCCTCGAGATAAAGGCCAACGTTCCAATAGACAGACTGGGGAAAGGGGCAGACACATGGCAGATGAAATTTAATGCAGACAAGTGTGAAGTGATGCATTTTGGAGAGAAGAATTTGGAGAAGCAATATAAATACAGGTCGGGTAATTTTAAAGGGGTGCAGGAACAGAGACCCGGGGGTTTATGTACACAAATCTTTGAAAGTATCAGGACAAGTTGATAAGTCTGTTAAAAAGCATACAGGATCCTTGGCTCTTCAAATACTGACAGAGTACAAAAGCAAGGACATTATGCTGAACCTTTATAAAACAGTAGTTAGGCCCCAGCTGGAGTATTGTGACCAATTCTGGGCACCACACTTTAGGAAGGATGTCAAGGCCTGGGACAGGGTGCAGAGGGGATTTACTGGAATGGTTCCAGGGATGAGGGACTTCAGTTATGTGGTGACACTGGAGAAGTTGGGATTGTTCCCCTTAGACCAGAGAAGGTTAGGGGAGATTGAACAGAGGCATTCAAAACCATGAAGGGTTTGATAGAGTAAATACGGTGAAACTGTTTCCAGGGGCTGAAGGGCCGGTAACCAGAGGACACAGATTTAAGGTCATTGGCAAGAGCCAGAAGTGAGATGAGAATGTCTTTACACTGCGAGTTGTGATCTGGAAAGCACTGCCTGAAAGGGAGGTGGAAGCAGATTCAATAACAACTTTGAAAAGGGAACTGGATAAATATTTGAAGGGCAGAAATTTGCTGGGTATGGGGAAAGAGCAGGGGAATGGGATGAATTAGACAACTCTTTCAGAGCCAGCACAGGCACGATGGGCTGAATGGCCTCCTCTGCTGTATCATTCTATGACTGAACTACACAAAAGGGTAATTTCACAGTGCTGGGTTTAAACAAACACTGAATGAGGTAATGATCTCTCTGGGGTGAAATCTATTTCCTGGGGATGTGTTCCTGCATCGTTACCTCTGGTGTCCCTCAGGGATCAATACTTGGCCCTCTCCAAATGGCCATCTTCTGTGCTGTATCAGTCTGATTTTATTCTATTCTATGTGACGCCCTGTGGTGTGACGCCCCGCGCCGTGACACCCTGCAGTGTGACACCCTGAGCCGTGACACCCTGCGGTGTGACACCCCGAGCCGTGACACCCTGCGGTGTGACACCCTGAGCCGTGACACCCTGCGGTGTGACACCCCGAGCCGTGACACCCTGCAGTGTGACACCCCGAGCCGTGACACCCTGCGGTGTGACACCCTGAGCCGTGACACCCTGCAGTGTGACACCCTGAGCTGTGACGCCCTGCGGTGACACCCCGAGCCGTGACACCCTGCGGTGTGACACCCCGAGCCGTGACACCCTGCGGTGTGACACCCCGAGCCGTGACACCCTGCGGTAGGACACCCCGAGCCGTGACACCCTGAGGTGTGACACCCCGAGCCGTGACACCCTGCGGTGTGACACCCTGAGCCGTGACACCCTGAGCCGTGACACCCTGCGGTGTGACAAACCTGGGCCGTGACATCCTGCGGTGTGACACCCTGAGCCGTGACACCCTGTGGTGTAACACCCTGAGCCGTGACACCCTGTGGTGTGACACCCTGAGCCGTGACACCCTGCGGTGTGACACCCCGAGCTGTGACACCCTGCGGTGTGACGCCCCGAGCCGTGAAACCCTGCGGTGTGACACCCCGAGCCGTGATACCCTGCGGTGTGACAAACCTGAGCCGTGGCACACTGCGGTGTGACACCCCGAGCCGTGACACCCTGCAGTGTGACAAACCTGGGCCGTGACACCCTGCGGTGTGACACCCTGAGCCGTGACACCCTGTGGTGTGACATCCTGAGCCGTGACACCCTGCGATGTGACACCCCGAGCTGTGACACCCTGCGGTGTGACAAACCTGAGCCGTGACACCCTGCAGTGTGGCACCCTGAGCCGTGACACCCTGCGGTGTGACACCCTGAGCCGTGACACCCTGCGGTGACACCACGAGCCGTGACACCCTGCGGTGTGACACCCCGAGCCGTGACACCCTGCGGTGTGACACCCCGAGCCGTGACACCCTGCGGTGTGACACCCCGAGCCGTGACACCCTGCGGTGTGACAAACCTAAGCCGTGACACCCTGCAGTGTGACACCCTGAGCCGTGACACCCTGCGGTGTGACACCCTGAGCCATGACACCCTGCGGTGACACCCCGAGCCGTGACACCCTGAGGTGTGAAACCCCGAGCCGTGACACCCTGCGGTGTGACACCCCGAGCCGTGACACCCTGCGGTGTGACACCCTGAGCCGTGACACCCTGCGATGTGACACCCCGAGCCGTGATACCCTTTGGTGTGACACCCTGAGCCGTGACACCCTGCGGTGTGACAAACCTGGGCCGTGACACCCTGCGGTGTGACACCCCGAGCCGTGATGCCCTGCGGTGTGACAAACCTGGGCCGTGACACCCTGCGGTGTGACAAACCTGAGTCGTGACATCCTGTGGTGTGACACCCTGAGCCGTGACACCCTGCGATGTGACAAACCTGAGCCGTGACACCCTGCGGTGTGGCAAACCTGGGCCGTGACGCCCTGCGGTGTGACAAACCTGGGCCGTGACGCCCTGCGGTGTGACAAACCTGAGGCATGACACCCTGCGGTGTGACACCCCAAGCCGTGACACCTATTGGTGTGATGGCCATGAGCTGGCTCTGAAAGAGATCTCCAATTAGTCCCATTCCCCTGCTCTTTCCCCATACCCAGCACATTTGTGCCCTTCAAGTATTTATCCAGTTCCCTTTTCAAAGTTGTTATTGAATCTGCTTCCACCTCCCTTTCAGGCAGTGCATTCCAGATCACAACCTCTCACTGTGTAAAAACATTCTCATCTCGCTTCTGGCTCTTTTGCCAATTACCCTGAGGCCTGAGGCTGGACACAGAGGTGGTATGATTCTGGGATGATAGAGATGAGGTCGTTTATTCGTGCCAGCAGTGCCTCTCCGCCATACTTTAATGCCTCAGCAGGGATTCCGTCTGCACCCGTAGCCTTGTTGTTTTTGAGCTGTCTTATGGCTTTCCCTACCTCGTGCAGTGTTGGAGTCTCACTGAGGTGGTGGCGGGTAGCATGCTGCGGGATGGAGTCGAGAACACTCGAGTCAAAGGCAGAGTCTCAATTGAGGAGATCTTCGAAGTGCTCCTTCCAGTGGGCCCTGACTGCCTCAGTGTCCTTGATGACTGTTTCCCCGTTCTTGGCCAGCAGTGGGGTGGGGCCTTGGGTGTTTGGACCGTAGGTGGCCTTGACTGTGGTGAAGAATCCTCGCACATCATGGCTGTTGGCCAGCTGCTGTATCTCCTGTGCTTCCTTCATCCACCACCTGTTCTTTATGTCCCGGGTTTTTTGTTGGACCTCAGCCTTGAGCCGTCTGTAATGCTGCTTTGCTGTTCCGCATTGGGTTGTTGTTTAAGGCTCAGAAACACCCTGCGCTTGCGATCTATTAGCTCTTGGATCTCCTGATCATTCTCATTAAACCAGTCCTGGTGCTTCCTGGTTGAGTGACCAAGTGTCTCTTTGCAGGCACTAGTTATGGAGGCCTGGAGGGCAGACCAAGCACTGTGGGCATTCTGTATCTCGGGGTTGTCAAAGCACGCCAGGTTAGTTGTGAGGCACTGGCTGTATAGGGCTCTCTTAGCTGGGTCCTTAAGTGCTCCGGCACTGACTTTCTTGCGGCACTGCTTCTGCTCCCCCCTCCGCTTTGTGGCTATCTCCACGACAACATGCAGGCCGTGATCCTTACCAACGGATCCATCACAGACCCAATTCACATCTGGACCAGGGTCAAACAGGGCTGCATCATCGCCCCAACCTTCTTCTCAATCTTTCTCGCCGCCATGCTCCACCTCACAGTCAACAAGCTCCCTGCTGGAGTGGAACTAAACTACAGAACCAGTGGGAACCTGTTCAACCCGCGCCGCCTCCAGGCCAGGTCCAAGACCACTCCAACCTCTGTCATCGAGCTACAGTAGGCGGACGACACCTGCGTCTGCGCACATACAGAGGCCGCACTCCAGGACATAGTCGACGTATTTACTGAGGCGTACGAAAGCATGGGCCTTACGGTAAACATCCGTAAGACAAAGGTCCTCCACCAGCCTGTCCTCGCCGCACAGCACTGCCCCCCCAGTCATCAAGATCCACAGCACGGCCCTGGAAACGTGGACCATTTCCCATATCTCGGGAGCCTCCTATCAACAAGAGCAGGCATCGACAACAAGATCCAACACCGCCTCCAGTGCACCAGTGCAGCCTTCGATCACCTGAGGAAAACAGTGTTTGAAGACCAGCCCCTCCAAACTGCCACCAAGCTCATGGCCTACAGGGCTGTAGTAATACCTGCCCTCCTGTATGGCTCAGAGACATGGACCATGTACAGTGGACATCAAGTCGCTGGAGAAATATCACCAACGATGTCTCCGCAAGATCCTACAAATGGGTGGACAGTCGTACCAACATCAGCGTCCTCACTCAGGCCAACATCCCCAGTATTGATGCACTGACCACACTCGATCAGCTCTGCTGGGCAGACCACATTGTTCTCATGCCAGACACGAGACTCCCAAAGCAAGCGCTCCAGTCGGAGCTCCTTCACGGCAAACGAGCCAAAGGTGGGCAACGGAAACATTACAAGGACACCCTCAAAGCCTCCCTGATAAAGCGCAACATCCCCACTGACACCTGGGAGTCCCTGGCCCAAGACTGCCCTAAGTGGAGGAAGTGCATCCAGGAGGGTGCTGAGCACCTCGAGTCTCAATGACGAGAGCATGCAGAAATCAAGCGCAGGCAGCGGAACGAGCCTGCGGCAAACCAGTCCCACCCTCCCCTTCCCTCAACAACTGTCTGTCCCACCTGTGTCAGGGACTGTGGTTCGCGTATTGGACTGTTCAGTCACCTCAGACCTCACTTCAGAAGTGGAAGCAAGTCTTCCTCAATTCCGAGGGACCGCCTATGATGATTCTGGGTCTACTGCAGTGCAGTTGTGGATCACACAGTGAGTGTGAGAGAGGAGCTCGGTGCTGGGGTTTTATGATGAGAGAAGGTGGAGTAAACATTGGTTTCTCGGGAGAAGCTGGACTGCAGCCAGTGCAGAGACTGTGGACTGTGACCGGGGATTTCCAGGGTTATGTAACAGTATGGTGCTGACCTCACCGGCCAGGATTCAGGCCCTGATACTCAGCTACCTGTCGCTGTGTTTGTCTATAAAACAACACGACTGCGCTTCAAATAATTCACATCCTGCGAGGCGCTGTGGGGACAGGAACGGTGCTATATAGACTCGGCTTTGATCAACAACTTTCCAAAACTTAGCTCAGGGACTTTCCAACAGAGATAAACACAAGGGAGGGGCAGGGAGCAACCAACTGCATGGGGGGAGAGGAGGCAGGCAGAGTAGGGGGAGGGGGGGAAGGAGGGGGATGGGGTAGGGGAGGGAAGGAGGAGGGAGGGGGTAGGAAAGGGGGGCAGAGAGGAGTATGCAGGAAAGGGGGAGGCAGGGAAGATGGGGGTAGGGAAGGAGGTGGAAGAAAGGGAGGGGGCTGGAAAGGAGGGGGGTAGGGAGAGGGAATGAGCAGGGAGAGGGAGGGGGCAGGGAAGGAGGGGGCATGAAATGCGGGAGGGGGCCAGAGAAGAAGGGGGGTAGAGAGAGAGGGAGGGAGGGAGGGAGGGAAGGGGGGGGCAGGAGAGGGAGGAAGGGAGGGAAGGGGGGCAGAGGAAGGGGGGAGGAGCAGGGAAAGAGGAGATGGGCAGGGAAGCAGGGCAGACAGGAGGGAGGGGGCAGGAAAGAGGATGGGGCAGAAAGGGAGGGGGCGGCAGAGAGGGAGGGACAGCAGAGAGAGAAGGGCGGCAGAGAGAGAGGGGCGGCAGAGAGAGAGGGGTGGCAGAGAGGGAGGGGGCAGGAAAGAGGGTGAGGCAGAGAGGGAGGGGGTCAGGGAAGGAGGGGGGTGCAGGGAAGGAGGGAGTTCTGGGGGTCAGGGAAGGAGGGAGGGAGGGAAGCAGAGATGGAGGGAGGGGAGCAGGCCCGGGTGAGTTGGATCTCCGGTGGGAGGGGAGGGGGTGTGAAGGGAGCTGCTGTGATGGGAGGGAGAGTGAAGGCCGAGGTTGGAGAGGCCCAGTGACTCTGTCTGGAGCCCAAGGGATCAGTTCTGCTTCTCCAGACCACACGGTATAAATTACATTCACCCTAGCCTCTTCTGGTCATGTTCCTCGCTCCCGCTGGGCCTCGACATTTTCCCTCTGACCTGCTGAACTTTAACCCCTTCCAGCCCCACTGCCCCTGACCTGCTGAACTTTAACCCCTCCCAACCCCACTGCCCCTGACCTGCTGAACTTTAACCCCTCCCAACCCCACTGCCCCTGACTTGCTGAACTTTAACCCCTCCCAACCCCACTGCCCCAACCTGCTGAACTTTAACCCCTCCCAGTCCTACTGCCCCGACCTGCTGAACTTTAACCCCTCCCGACGCCACTGCTCCTGACCTGCTGAACTTTAACCCCTCCTAACCCCACTGCCCTTGACCTGCTGAACTTTAACCCCTCCCAGCCCCACTGCCCCTGACCTGCTGAACTTTAACCCCTCCCAACCCCACTGCCCCTGACCTGCTGAACTTTAACCCCTCCCAGCCCCATTGCCCCTGACCTGCTGAACTTTAACCTCTCCCAACCCCACTGCCCGTGACCTGCTGAACTTTAACCCCCTCCAGCTCCACTGCCCCTGACCTGCTGAACTTTAACCCCTCCAGCTCCACTGCCTCGCTGAATTTAACCCCTGCCAGCCCCACACCCCCTGATCTGGTGAACCCTGACCCTTCCCAGCTCCACTGCCCCTGACCTGCTGAACTTTAGCCCTCCCAGCCCCACTCCCCCTGACCTGCTGAACCCTAACCCCTCTCAGCTCCACTGCCCCTGACCTGCTGAACTTTAACCCCTCCCAGCCCCATTGCCCCTGACCTGCTGAACTTTAACCCCTCCCAGCCCCACTTCCCCTGACCTGCTGAACTTTAACCCCTCCCAGCCCCACTGCCCCTGACCTGCTGAACTTTAACCGGAGGAAAGGAGGCCCGGAGGGAAGGATTGCGAGCGAGGTAGGCCCAAATCTGTTTTTGAACCTGGTCGAAGGATCACCACCACTGAGGTCGCCTGGGGTTGTTGGGGGTCACTTGGAGCAGTTGAGTCGACCGCTGCAGGTTGGTCGGGAGCTCCCCAGACGTTGATGGTGTCTGCGAGGAGTAGCTGAGTCGGCCACAACTGGTGGGGGACCTTAGTCTTGGCAGCAGGAAAGTCCGGTAGGTTGAATTTTCTGTTTGAGTGGAGATCTGGCACTCACTCAGATTTTTCCATTTTGTTCTGAGCATCGATCTGAGTAACTATTTCATTCATATTGCTCTCTAAAACCATTTCTGTCTAATATTGTGAACCTTGTCTAGGTGGAAAATTAAATCACAGGACGTTCTCAAACCATTTGTCTAATGTGTTTCCACAAACACCTGAATTAGGTCCAGGATGCCCAGTTCACTCTCGGAGGAATCCACACAGAAGACAAAATATAGGCCTGGAAATTCCGACATCCCGGGCCCGTACGAAGTTTCTACGAACCCGGGAAGGCATCGGAAAGGCTGGTTTTCAGTGCGCAATGCTGGAGCTTGACAGATCTTCCGTATCTCGGGAGTGAGGACATTAGCATGGGCAGGAATGCGGGATTTACCCATGTCTTGCCCAGCAAATGTCCTCAAAATTCTTGTGCCTGAAAAAGCAGGCACATAGCCTACTTTTACAGGCACAAGTGTTTAAAAACACACAAACACAATAAAATTAAATTAAATAAACACATTGTATTGTTAAAAACTCTGCCCACTAAGATAAGTTTATTTTTAACCCGAATTACAAAATTTTTTTTTTTAATCGGGAAAATATATTGTTTTTTTCTAAGGCATTTATTAATTTTAATTTCAATTAATTTTAATTATGTGAGGCCTGTTTTTATTTTTTATTAAGTGTGTATTTGTTTTTTTCCCATTAATAGCACTGAGAACTGGCGAGTCTCAGTGCTATTAATGGCACCTGTGAACTACTGTGTGGCTGAGCAGTCACACGTTGTCATGTATCTTACATTATTATATATAACTGTATCCTAACATGCTATACATGACTGTAATAAGATATGACCTGTAACCACCAGCATACCTTACCACCAGGGGTGCATTTGCAAGAGACAGGTATATAAGGACAGGTCTCAGGCAAGTGCAGAATTCCAGAGCTGTGAAATAAAGGTGCATGTCCAGAGTGACCTTGACTTCACTACATGCCTCATGTGAATCTGTACTGAGGGGACAGGACTTTACAGTGGCGACGAGTTACGGATTACAGAATCCGCAGAATGGCGAACAACGGATCAGATGAAAAGTACAATGCGGGAGACAATTGGGAGGACTTTATAGAAAGGCTCCAGCAAAGCTTTGTAACCAAAGACTGGTTAGGCGACGATAAGGCAGACAAGGGAAGAGCCCATCTCTTGACCAGGTGTGGCTCGAAAACATACGCTTTAATGAAGGATCTGTTGGCACCCGAGAAACCAGCAAGCAAGTCGTTTGAAGAATTGAGCACACTGGCAAGAGACCACCTGAAGCCAGCGAGCAGCCTACACATGGCCAGACACAGGTTCTACAACTACAGACGCTGTGTGGGCCAGAGCATACCCGACTTCGTGGCAGAACTTCGGAGGTTGGCTTGTTTATGTGAGTTCTCCGATGAACTGAGGAGAGAAATGCTGAGAGACTTTTTCATTGAAGGACTAGGCCACGCAGGAATATTCCGAAAGCTCATAGAGACCAAGAACCTGACCTTAGAGGCAGCAGCACTGGTTGCACAGACATTCTTGGTAGGGGAAGAAGAAACGAGGTTGATTTACAATGCAGGTACGACAACTAACGAAATATTGGAACAAGAAGTTCACAGCACTAAACAAGCTGCTACCCCCACACACAGACAAAACCGGGAGAACAGGTTCTCGACAGCAGTCAGAAGCCATCAAGGGCCACAGGAACGGCCGTTCACGCCTCATCAACCCACAATGCGAGCAATCAACTACAAACTGAGAGAAGCTCAAGAGGGATCAGCCAGACGCAGCTCATTCTTTGGAAACTCTTTGAACAAAGGAACAGGTCTGTACTGGAGGTGTGGGGGTGGGCACTCGGCAAGGGGATATCGATTTCTGCAGGCTGTTTGCAGAAATTGTGAATATACAGGGCATTTGGCCCGCAGTGCAAAAAAACGGCAGCTCGGCTGGTATACGAATCGGATGGGTCGGAAAGCGGACCAGAAGATGGTGGGGACAGTACCCAGGACACCGATGTACAGCGGGTCAACACGATCCAGGGCCGCTGCTCCTACAACAGGACGCCTCCTATAATGATGAGGGTCCTACGCAACGGGATATCTGACAACATGGAGCTGGATACGGGAGCGAGTCAATCTCTCATGGGCGCTCAACAATTTGAACAACTGTGGCCGCATAAAAGAGACAGACCAAAACTCACAAGGGTCGACACCACACTGAGGACCTATACCAAAGAAATCGTACCAGTCCTCGGCAGCGCCATGCTCTCTGTCACACACAAAGGGACAGTGAACCGACTTCCCCATGGATTGTCCCCGGAGACCCCCCAGCACTGCTGGGGAGAAGCTGGCTGGCAAAACTAAACTGGAAATAGGATGATATCCATGCCATGTCATTAGAGGAACGGACCTCCTGCTCAACAGTTATAAAGCGATTTGAACATCTCTTTCAGCCAGGTGTTGGCACTTTCAAAGGGGCCAAAGTCAAAATCTACATCACACAGGATGCTAGACCGGTCCATCACAAGGCCAGAGCTGTACCCTATGTGATGAGGGAAAAGATTGAACACGAACTAGACAGGCTTCTGCGGGAAGGCATTATATCACCTGTGGAATTTAGCGACTGGGCAAGTCCCATCGTCCCAGTCATGAAGCCTGATAGATCCGTACGAATCTGTGGGACTACAAATCTACCATAAACAGAGTCTCCCTACAGGACCAGTACCCGCTGCCCAGAGCGGAGGACTTATTTGCCACATTGGCTGGAGGTAAACTTTTCTCAAAATTAGACCTCACATCTGCGTATATGACGCAAGAATTGACCGAGAAATCCAAGCTACTCACCACCATCAACACACATCGAGGCCTTTTCATGTACAATCGATGCCCATTCGGCATCAGGTCAGCAGCTGCCATATTCCAGCGCAACATGGAGAGTCTGCTCAAGTCCATCCTGGGGACGGTTGTATTTCAAGATGACATACTTATCACAGGCAGGGACACCGACTCCCATCTCCGTAATTTGGAGGAAGTACTAAAGCGGTTGGATCGGGTAGACCTACGAGTCAAGAAATTCAAGTGCCTGTTTCTCGCACCCGAGGTTGAATTTTTGGGCAGAAGGATTGCCACTGATGGAATCCGCCCAACAGAGTCCAAAACAGAAGCAATTCGCCTGGCACCCAGGCCCGGAATGTCTCAGAACTGCGCGCCTTTTTCGGGCTACTCAATTACTTTGGGAACTTTATGCAGAACTTAAGCACGCTGCTGGAGCCTCTCCATGTGCTACTCAGAAAGGGATGCGATTGGTTTTGGGGGGACGCCCAGGAACGCGCCGTCAATAAGGCATGCAACCTTCTGTGTTCCAACAGTGTTTTGACTTTCTTTGACCCAGGTAAAAAGCTAGTTCTCACATGTGATGCGTCAGCGTATGGGGTCAGGTGCGTTTTGCAACATGTCAATAGTGCGGGCAAATTACAACCCATAGCTTATGCCTCCAGGTCACTTTCGCGGGCGGAGCGCGGGTACGGAATGGTAGAGAAGGAGGCGCTCGCGTGCGTGTACGGTGTCAAAAAGATGCACCAATACCTTTTCGGGGCCAAGTTCGCGTTAGAAACCGACCACAAACCCCTCACGTCCCTCCTATCTGAGAGCAAGGCAATAAACGCCAACGCCTCGGCGCAAATTCAACGGTGGGCACTCATGCTGGCGTCCTACGACTATACCATAAGGCACAGACCAGGCACAGACAACTGTGCCGACGCGCTCAGCAGGCTACCCCTGGCGACCATGGAAGGGTCTGACGAACAGGACTGTGAGATAGTCATGGCAATCAACGCCTTTGAGTCCACAGGTTCGCCCATGATGGCTCGCCAAATCAGAGCCTGGACGGCCAGCGACCCCACGTTATCCTTAGTAAAAAGATGTGTCCTAACCGGTGACTGGGCAGAGGCTCACGATGCCTGCCCTGAGGAATTAAAACCATTTCACAGGCGCATGCGTGAGCTATCACTGCAAGCAGACTGCCTGATGTGGGGCAGCCGAGTAGTCATGCCTCTGCGAGGCAGAGAGGCATTTGTCCGGGAGCTCCACCGCGAGCACCCGGGGATCGTTCTCATGAAAGCCATAGCCAGATCCCACGTCTGGTGGCCTGGTATAGAAGCGGACTTGGAGCTCTGTGTCCGAAGGTGCACCATTTGTGCCCAACTCAGCAATGCCCCCAGGGAGGCTCCACTGAGCCCCTGGCCCTGGCCTACCAAACCGTGGTCGCGGGTGCACGTAGACTATGTGGGCCCATTCATAGGCAAAATGTTCCTCGTAGTTGTAGATGCATTTTCAAAGTGGATCGAATGCACCATTTTAAACTCGAGCACAACCTCCACCACTGTGGAGAGCCTCGCAACCATGTTTGCAACGCACGGAATCCCTGACATATTGGTCAGTGACAATGGTCCGTGCTTCACCAGCGCAGAATTCCAAGACTTTATAATTGACCACGGCATAAATCACGTCAAGATGGCACCGTTCAAGCCGGCCTCCAACGGCCAGGCAGAGAGAGCAGTGCAAATCATTAAACAAGGCATGCTTAAAATTCAAGGTCCCTCGCTGCAGGGTCGCCTGTTGCGACTGCTGCTGGCATACAGATCTCGTCCGCATTCATTGACTGGGATCCCCCCCGCGCAACTGTTGATGAAAAGGACTTTAAAAACAAGGCTCTCATTAATCCTCCCAGACATGCACGAAATCGTTGAGGCAAAGCGCCGTAAGCTGACTGAGTACCATGACAGAAATTCGAGGGGGAGATGGAATGAGATAGGGGACAAAGTGTTTGTACTAAACTATGGCAGGGGTCCCAAATGGCTTTCAGGGACTGTAACGGGCAAGGAAGGAAACAGGCTACTGGTAGTACAAATGGACAATGGCAAAACCTGCCGGAGGCATGTAGACCAAGTCAAAAACAGATTTACCAACAACACTGCGGAACCAGAGGCAGACTACAATGTGGAACTCGCACCACACCTGGTGGACAGACAGAGGGAACAACCTGAGGAAAGGGCAATCCCAACAGACAGCCCAGGCGAGTCAACAACAATCACACCAAACGAAATAGACAGCCCAGGCGAGATACTAGCAACCACACCCAAAGAAAAACAGACACCAAGGCAAACAACTGAACCACAACTCAGATGCTCCACGCGAGAGCGTAGACCACCTGAGAGACTGAACCTAAAAAGACAATAAGACCTTAGGGGAGGGTGATGTCATGTATCTTACATTATTATATATAACTGTATCCTAACATGCTATACATGACTGTAATAAGATATGACCTGTAACCACCAGCATACCTTACCACCAGGGGTGCACTTGCAAGAGACAGGTATATAAGGACAGGTCTCAGGCAAGTGCAGCATTCCAGAGCTGTGAAATAAAGGTGCAGGTCCAGAGTGACCTTGACTTCACTACATGCCTCGTGTGAATCTGTACTGAGGAGACAGGACTTTACACACGTGACTGCATTCTCTGCGTGGGAACCCTCCGGACGGGAGCGCGCTTCGCAGCGCGGGAGGAGAAGGCCTCCCCACCAGAATCCAGGTCGCCTCCGAGATCACCAGGTACTTTTTGCCCCATTAAGTTGCACAATGTCTGTAAATAAGTTTATTATCTGCACCCCCAATTAACATGCCACTTTCCAAGAAATTGCAGACATTTTCATCTCCAGGCCAGATCCAAGACCATCCCAACCTCTGTCGTCGAGCTACAGTACGCGGAAGATGCATGCGGCTGCACACATTCAGAGGCTGAACTCCAGGATATGGTCAACATCTTCACTGAGGCGTACGAAAGCATGGGCCTTACACTAAACATCCGTAAGACAAAGGTCCTCCACCAGCCTGTCCCCGCCACACAATACTGACCTCCAGTCATCAAGATCCACGGCGCGGCCCTGGACAACGTGGACCATTTCCCATATCTCGGGAGCCTATTATCGGCAAGGGCAGACATAAGAAATATGAGCAGGAGTAGGCCCTACGACTCCTCGACCTGCTCCACCATTTAATACTATCATGGCTGATCCGATCATGGACTAAGGTCCACTTCCCTGCCCGCTCTAAGATCATGCCCCCTAGTTCTAGTCTCCCCTATCAGTGGAAACATCCTCTCTGCAACCACCTTGTCAAGTCCCCTCATAATTTTATATGTTTCGATAAGATCACCTCTCATTCTTCTGAATTCCAATGAGTAGAGGCCCAACCTCCTCAACCTTTCCTCATAAGTCAACCCCCTCATCTCCAGAAGTAAGCTAGTGAACCTTCTCTGAACTGCCTCCAAAGCAAGTATATCCTTTTGTAAATATAGAATCCAAAAATGTACGCAGTACTCCAGGTGTGGCCTCACCAATACCCTGTACAACTGTAGCAAGACTTCCCTGCTTTTATACTCCATCCCCTTTGCAATAAAGGCCAAGATTCCATTAGCCTTCCTGATCACTTGCTGTACCTGCATACTAACCTTTTGTGTTTCATGCACAAGTATCCCCAGGTCCCGCTTGATAGGTCCTTACTATACAGTATAAATGCACATGAGGCCCATGCTTGAGAGAAGGTCAGTCTGTGACCTGTCCTTTATTCCTCAGCACTCAAAGTGATGAAGGTGGGTGGAGCTTCCCCTTTTGTATCTGAAGGCCCAGGTTAGGAGTGTCTCCCACCTAGTGGTCAGTGTTCTCACGGTGTACAATTTAGGTCAGATTATACATGGGTTACAATGCTGGTTGAATACATGACATCACCTCCCCCCCCCCAAAGTCTTATTGGGATCACAGGTTGAGTCTCTCTGGTGGTTTACGCTCCCTTGTGGAGCGCCTGATTGGGGCTCCGGTTGTTGGGCACTGGCCTGATTGTCTGCTGTTTGCAGTGCCTCAGGCCTGTCCGGACTGCCCACAGTGACTGGGCTCTCCTCCCTTTGGTTCCGGTGTTCGGTCACCTGTGGTGGAGTGAACTCTACATCGTGTTCTTCCTCTGCTTCTTCTATGGGGTTGCTGAACCTCCTTTTTGTTTGATCCACGTGTTTGCGGCAGATTTGTCCATTGGTAAGTTTAACTACCAGAATCCTATTTCCCTCTTTGGCAATCACAGTGCCTGCGAGCCATTTGGGCCCTGCAGCGTAGTTGAGGACAAAAACAGGATCATTTACATCAATACATCGCACCCTCGCATTCCTGTCATGGTAGTCATATTGTGGTTGGCGCCTGCTCTCGACAATTTATTTCATGGTGGGGTGTATAAGGGATAACCGGGTTTTGAGCGTCCTTTTCATTAGCAGCTCTGCGGGTGGAACCCCTGTGAGCGAGTGTGGTCGGGATCTATAGGCCAACAGGAAGCGTGATAAGTGTCTTTGCAGGGAACCCCCTTGGATTCTGAGCATCCCCTGTTTGATTATCTGCACTGCTCGTTCTGCCTGGCCGTTTGAGGCCGGCTTGAACGGTGCCGTTCTGACATGGTTAATTCCATTGCCTGCCATGAAGTCCTGGAATTCAGTGCTTGTGAAGCACGGGCCATTGTCGCTGACCAAGACGTCCGGTAGACCGTGGGCGGCGAACATTGCCCGTAGGCTTTCTACCGTGGCAGAGGATGTGCTTGAATTTAAAATGTCACACGATCCATTTGGAGTAGGTGTCTACTACAACCAAAAACATTTTTCCCATGAAAGGACCTGCGTAGTCCACATGGATGCGTGACCAAGGCTTGTGGGCCATGGCCAGGGGCTAAGGGGGGCTTCCCTGGGCACATTGCACCTGCGAACACAAAGTTCCAGATCTGTGTCTATCCCTGGCCACCAAACGTGTAACCTGGTAATTGCCTTCATCATGACAATGCCCGGGTGCTCATTGTGGAGTTCTCTGATGAACACCTCTCTGCCCATCTGGGGCATGACTACGCGGTTTCCCCACAGTAGGCAATCGGCTTGAATCGAGAGTTCATCCCTGTGCCTGTGAAATGGTTTAAATTCCTCAGGGTATGCCCTGTGCGTGGCTGCCCAGTCCCCATTCAGGACACATTTCTTGACTGGAGACAATATCGGGTCTCTATTTGTCCAGACTTTAATCTGACAGGCTGTCACAGGTGAGCCTTCACTTCTGAATGCTTCAACAGCCATGACCATCTCAGCAACATGCTCGGTAGCCCCTTCAGTGGTGGCTAGTGGGAGCCTGCTAAGTGCATCGGCGCAGTTTTCAGTGCCTGGTCTGAGCCAAATTGTGTAGTCATAGGCGGCTAACATGAGTGCCCACCTCTGTATGCGGGCCGATGCGTTTGCATTTATGGCCTTGTTGTCGGCCAAAAGGGACGTTAGGGGTTTGTGATCTGTCTCCAGCTCAAATTTCCTGCCAAACAGGTACTGGTGCATTTTCTTTACAGCATATACACATGCGAGCGCCTCCTTTTCTACCAACCCGTAACCCCTTTCTGCCTGGGACAGACTCCTGGAGGCATAAGCTACCGGCTGTAACTGACCCTTGACATTGACATGCTGCAACACACACCCGACACCATAGGACGACGCATCGCACGGTAACACAAGTTTCTTACATGGGTCGTATAGTGTTAACAGAGTGTTGGAACATAACAAATTGCGTGCTTTATTAAAAGCCCTTTCCTGGCTGTCCCCCCGGACCCATTCACGACCTTTGCGTAGGAGCACGTGTAGCGGCTCTAGCAGCATGCTCAATTTGGGAAGAAAGTTACCAAAATAGTTCAGGAGCCCCAGGAACGAACGCAGCTCCGTCGTGTTACGGGGTCTGGGTGCGCTCTGGATCGCTTCCGTCTTGGACGCAGTAGGGCTGATCCCGTCTGCTGCTACCCTCATCCCCAGAAATTCTACCTCTGGAGCTAGGAAGACGCACTTCGCCTTTTTAAGTCGCAGCCCTACCCGGTCCAGCCTGCATAGCACCTCCTCCAGATTGTGGAGGTGTTCTTCAGTATCGTAACCCGTGATGAGGATATCGTTCTGAAAAACCACATGGAATCGACTTGAGGAGGCTTTCCATATTTCGCTGGAAGATTGCGGCGGCCGAGCGAATCCCGAACGGACATCTGTTGTACTCAAACAACCCCTTGTGTGTCGTGATGGTGGTCAGCTTCTTCGACTCACTCGCCAGCTCCTGGGTCATGTAAGCTGAGGTCAGGTCCAATTTTGAAAAAAGTTTGCCACCAGATAGCGTCGCAAAGAGGTCCTCCGCTCTCGGTAGCGGGTACTGGTCTTGGAGTGACACCCGATTGATGGTGGCCTTGTAATCACCACATATCCTGACCGACCCATCCGCCTTGAGCACTGGCACAATGGAGCTCGCCTAGTCACTGAATTCGACTGGCGAGATGATGCCTTCCCTCAGCAGGTGGTCCAATTCGCCTTCTATCTTTTCCCGCATCACGTACGGCACCGCTCTGGCCTTGTGGTATACTGGCCTGGCGTCCGGGTTTATGTGAATCACTACCTTGGCCCCCATGAAAGTGCCGATGCCGGGTTGAAATAGTGAGTTAAATTTGTCCAGGATCTGTGAGCATGATACTCGCTCCACAGAGGAAATTGCATTGACATCGCCCCATTTCCAGTTCATGACAGCAAGCCAACTCCTCCCCAGTAGTGCGGGACCGTCCCCTGGGACAATCCAGAGTGGCAACCTGTTCTCCAAATCTTTGTGGGTCATGACTACCGTGGCGCTGCCTAGCACCGGAATTATCTGCTTTGTGTAAGTCCGTAGCTGTGCGTCAATCGGCGATAATTTTGGCCTACTGGCCTTTGATGCCCACAACTTTTCGAACTGTTTGATACCCATCAAGGACTGGCTGCCCCCCGTGTCTAGCTCCATTGATACTGGGATGCCATTGAGGAGCACTTTCATCATTATCGGTGGCGTCCCGGTGTATGAACTGTATACGTGCTCCACATGAACTCGCTGAACTTCAGCTTCCAGCGATTTCCCCCAGCGTTCATTTCTGCAATTTCTGCAGGTATTTTGCACATCTCTGCAAACGCCGGGTGAGTGTGTGCCTCCACGCCTCCAACATGAGCTGTTGTTGGAAACAAAAGGTCCCTTGCCAGTCGATCGTCCCTGACTGCCCTGTTATTGTCCTTGAGTGCACCATTAACAGGTGTTGATGGCCCCATTACTGTCCGCATTGTCCCTTGTAATGGCGTGAATTGCTGTTCAGCTTGCCATTGTCTCTGTCGAACTCCCCCTCTGGCATGCCCGATTGCCCCTGTCTGCCTGGAGAACAGTGTGCTGCTTTAACAATGTTGAATCTCTGTCCCAACCATTCCTTAACACAGTACCTCTCATCTGTTCTGCTAGTGGCCATGCTCGGGTGGTTTAAATCCCAGTTTCTCGTCGCCATTGATACGTCCTTACTATACAGTATAAATGCACATGAGGCCCATGCTTGAGAGAAGGTCAGTCTGTGACCTGTCCTTTATTCCTCAGCACTCAAGTGATGAAGGTGGGTGGAGCTTCCCCATTTGTACCTGAAGGTCCAGGTTAGGAGTGTCTCCCACCTAGTGGTCAGTGTTCTCACAGTGTACAATTTAGGTCAGTTTATACATGGGTTACAATGCTGGTTGAATACATGACACCGCTGTTCTGCAGCACTTTGCAATCTTTCTCCATTTAAATAATAATTTGCTCTTGATTTTTTTCTGCCAAAGTGCACGATTTTACACTTTCCAACATTATAATCCATCTGCCAAATTTTTATCCATTCACTTAGCCTGTCTATGTCCTTTTGCAGATTTTTTGTGTCCTCCTCACACATTGTTTTTCCTCCCATCTTTGTATCGTCAGCAAACTTGGCTACGTTACATTCGGTCCTTTCTTCCAAGTCGTTAATATATTGTAAATAGTTGGGGTCCCAGCACTGATCCCTGCGGCACCCCACTAGTTACTGATTGAAGACCCAAGAATGAACCATTTATCCCGACTCTCTATTTTCTTCCAGCCCCACTCCCCCTGACCTACTGAACTTTAACCCTCCCAGCTCCACTGCCCCAGACTTGCTGAACTTTAACCCTCCCAGCACCACTCCCCCTGACCAGCTGAACTTTAACCCTCCCAGCCCCACTGCCCCTGACCTGCTGAACTTTAACCCTCCCAGCCCCACTGCCCCTGACCTGCTGAACTTTAACCCTCCCAACCCCACGCCCCTTGACCTACTGAACTTTAACCCTCCCATCCCCACGCCCCCTGACCTACTGAACTTTAACCCTCCCAGCCCCACTCCCACTGACCCGCGGAGATTTCCAGCACTCTGTTTTATTTCAGATTCCAGCATCAGAAGTAATTTGCTGCTGTTCTGGGCTTTGGGAGAGCTGACTCTGCCCCTGTCCAATGAGAATTAGACTCAGCCGTACGTCACTGTTACCAGGCAGAATAACCGGGGAATGTTTAAATCTGTCACCCAGCTCATTTCATGGAAAGAAATAGAGTGAAACAGGGAGAGTGAGAAAGTGAGAAACAGGGTGAGAGAGAGAGAGAGATTGAGAGAGTGAAAGAGACAGAGAGTGTGAAAGAGGGAGGGAGAGTGACTGAGAGAGGAAGAGAGTGAAAGAGGGAGAGAGAGTGAGTGAAAGAGAGAGAGAGTGTGAAAGAGAGTGAAAAAGAGAGAGTGAAAGAGAGGAATGAAACAGGGATTGCATGGGATATATGGCACTCGAGAATCCTCCCATCTTTTCTCACCTAAGTCTATCAGCATAACCCTCTATTCCGTCCTCGCCCATATGCTGATCTAACTGCTCTGTAATGCATAACATTATCCCGGGATCGTCCCGAATCCAGAAAATGTTCAGGGATGTGGTCCTGCTGACCTGCCCCGCCCACTCAGCCTCTGGGCTCCCGACTCCCCCGCCTCAGGCCGACCCCTCCCCGGCCTCGGGCCGACCCCTCCCCCGCCTCGGGCCCCCGCCTCAGGCCGACCCCTCCCCCGCCGACCCCTCCCCCGCATCGGGCCCCCGCCGACACCTCCCCCGCCTCGGGCCCCCGCCGACCCCTCCCCCGCCTCGGGCCCCCGCCGACCCCTCCCCCGCCTCGGGCCCCCGCCGACCCCTCCCCCGCCTCGGGCCCCCGCCGACCCCTCCCCGGCCTCAGGCCCCCGCCGACCCCTCCCCTGCCTCGGGCCCCCGCCTCGGGCTGACACCTCCCCATCCGTTCGGCTCCCAACGCCCCCGGTACCTACCTACCTTGGCCCAGGCGTTCCCAGACTCGGGACGTTGGAAAGATGACCCGAAGTCCAGAAATACACAGAATCCGGAACGGCCTCGATCCCAAGGTTTCCGGATTCTCGACGCTGTGCCTGTATACTATTCACTTCAACCGCTCCCTGTGGTAGCGACTTCCACTTTCTGAACTCCCGACTGGATTTCTTGGTAACTATCTTGTATTGATGACCTCGAGTTTTGCTCTTCCCCACAAGTGGAAACATTCTCTGTATCCACTCTAACAAAACCTTTCCTAATTTTAAACACCTCTATTAGGTCACACCTCAGCCCTCTCTTTTCATGAGAAAAGAGACGCAGCCTGTTCATCCTTTCCTGATAGATATATCCTCGCATTTCTGCTATCATCCTTGTAAATCTTCCCTGCACCCTCTCCAGTCCCTCTAAATCCTTTTGGACACATAATTGTATACAGTGCTGCAAGTGTGGTCCAACCAAGGTTCGATACAAGTTGAGCATAACTTCTCTACTTTTCAGTTCTACCCCTCTAGAAATAAAGCCCAGTGATGGTTTGCTTTTTATGGCCTTGTTAACCTGTGTCGCTACTTTTAGTGACTTGTGTATTTGTACTCCCAGATCCCTTTGCTTGTAATTTGTCGCTGCCCTCCTCATTACTGACTAACTCCCGCACCCCCACCTCACAATTTGTTATCATCTGCAAATTTAAGAACTTGTGTTTTTGATTCCAAAGTCTAAATCATTAATATAAATTGTGAACAACAGTGGTCCCAGCACTGATCCTTGTAGAACACCACTCCTACCTTCTGCCTCTCTGAACTGCAACCCTTTGCTCCTACTCTCTGCTTTCTGCCTTGAAGCCAGCGAGTTTTCTATTCTGCTACTTGTCCCGACTCCACACTCTCTGACCTTATTCATTCATCTCATACATGTTACCTTATCGAAGGCCTTTTGAAAATCTAGATAATTTACATTCACTGCATCACCCTTATCTATTCTCTTTGTTGCCTCTTGAAAAAATTCAACACGATTGATCAAGCAAGACTCTCCCCTTTGAAATCCATGCTGACTATTCATTATTATGTGCCGAAAATTCCAGCCTCACTGGGGTCCATACGAAGTGCGATGCGCAATGCGCCGAAAACCAGCTTTTCCGATCTGTCAAGATTTCTCATGACAGATCCTCCGCATCCCCGGGAAGACATTCACGCGGGAGAGATTGGGCTATTTGCCCAGCGAATGTCCTTCAAACTTTTACGCCTGGTAAAAGCAGGTGTATCGCTTACTTTTACCGGCGTAAGAGTTTTAAAACATATAAAAATTCAATGTAATCATACATTTTTATGTTCAAAACCCTGTCCATTAAGGTAAGTTTATTTTAAAACCTATTAAAGCAGATTAAAAAAAATCCCAAAAATATATTTTTTCTAAAACATTTAATTAACTTTAACTTCAATGTATTTTAAATATGTGAGGTGGTTTATTTATTTATTGTGCAGTGTTTTGGTGTTTTAGGAGAGTTTTCCCATTGATAGTAATGGGAGTCCGTACAAACAGAGATCCCCGTATTATCAATGAGAATACTGCATAGTGATCGATGGTCCAGGCCCACGTGACTCCAGCATTTTCCTCCGTACAGGGAAGTTATCTTCCCGTACGCTGCACATCGAATGAAGGCCTCCGACTGGAATCGAAGGCTCCTCCGGGATCACCAGGTAATTTCGCGAAACATTTTCGGGTCGGAGGCGTTTGTCCGAAGGAAGCCTCCAATCGGAATTTCCCCCCCAGTAATTTTGGTTCCTAAGGGAGGCTGAGAGAGAGGAATGATGCAGACATAATGGAAGAGAGGAATGAAACAGAGTGAAGGAGAGGCATGAAATAGGGACAGTGAAAGAGAGGAATAATACAGACACAATGGAAGAAAGGAATGGAATAGGGACAGTGAAAGAGAAGAATGAAACAGGAAGGGCGAAGGAGAGGCATTAAATAGGGACAGTGAAAGAGAGGATATCGGCACAGTCGCGTCCTACAAGACCATCAGCAGGCCGGGGCCATCAGAGGGAGCAGCGTACGGCGGCATACCACTGCAGGAGGGCGACGGCTGCGAAGTCAGGTCGCTGATTGCAGTGCGGGCAGGCACAGCAGGAGGGGCGAAGGAGCGGCAAGAGTTTGTAGAGGGAAGTGACCGGGACCCAGGAGAGGTGCGAGTCTGGGGCCCAGAAGAGCAGAGGGCCCAGGGGCAACACGGGCCAGCCCACACTGCTATATGTGTGTACGCTCCGTCCGTGCAGCAGAGCTGGTCTCCAGTCGTCTTGGATAGTCCTTGCCACTGGACCAAGACCTGGCTTTGCCAAGCCCGTGTGGTGGCTGGTGTGCAACGGCCACAACACGTTAAAAAAATCCACGCACAGGCATCTTCCACCCTCCAAAATGTAGTTCAGGATCCGGAATATTAGGTCCTTCATTGAAACACCTGTGAACTCATCCCTTTTTGGCGTGGAAGCAAGTGACTGCGTATGATGATGATGACAGACACAATGGAAGAGAGGAATGTAACAGAGTGAAGGAGAGGCATAAAATAGGGACAGTGAAAGAGAGAAACATTATCAAACAAAATATGTCACCGAGCCACATCAGGAGATATTAGGATAGGTCCGGGGTCGGATGCCTATAAAAGGCCGCGAGGTCAGGAGTCGGGCAGCGTCGAGGAGGAGGCGACAGTCCGAGGTCGGAGGCCTATAAAAAGGCCGCGAGGTCAGGAGTCGGACAGTGTCAAGGAGGCGTGGCTTGTGCAGCTACAGGGAGAAGGCAATAAAGAAGTAGAAAGAAAGCGAAAGGTGACGTCACAGCCAAAGGGGTAAGTGATTGGCTGGTGATTGGTAAGTAGCTTTTCTTTTTCTTTCCTTTTCAGTAAGTAAACTTTATCATTGTTGTTGCTAAATTAAGTTTATCTAGGGGTTAAGTCATGGCAGGAGAGCTCGGACACGTGTTATGCTCCTCCTGTACTATGTGGGAAGTCAGGGACGCTTCCGGTGTCCCTGACGACGACGTGTGCGGGAAGTGTATCCGCCTCCAGATCCTGACAGACCGCATTGTGGCACTGAAGGTGCGGGTGGATTCACTCTGGAGCATGCACGATGCTGAGAATGACGTGAATAGCAAGTTTAGCGAGTTGGTCTCACTGCAGGTAAAGGGTCCACAGCCAGATAGTAAATGGGTGACCAACAGGAAGAGCAGTGCAAGGAAGGTAGTGCAGGGGTCCCCTGCGGTCATCCCCCTGCAAAACAGATACACCACTTTGGGTACTGTTGAGGGGGATGACTCATCAAGGGAGGGCAGCAGCAGCCAGGTTCATGGCACCGTGGGTGGCTCTGCTGCACAGGAGGGCAGGAAAAAGAGTGGGAGAGTTATGGGAGAGTGGGAGAGTGGGATGGGAAGGGTCGGCGGATGGGCAGGGTCGGGGGGGGCAGGGTCGGGGGATGGGCAGGGTCGGGGGTGGGCAGGGTCGGGTGTGGGGCAGGGTCGGGGGATGGGCAGGGACAGGGGATGGGCAAGGTCGGGGGATGGGCAGGGTCGGGTGGGGGCAGGATCGGGGGATGGGTAGGTTCGTGGTTGTGCAGGGTCGGGGGATTGGCAGGGTCGGGTGGGGGCAGGATCGGGGGATGGGCAGTGTTGGGTGGGGGCAGGATCAGGGGATGGGCAGGGTCGGGGGATGGGCAGGGTCGGGGGGGCAAGGTCGGGGGATGAGCCAGGTCGGGGGATGGGCAGGGTCGGGGGGATGGGCAGGGTCGGGGGATGGTATTAACTGTGCAAATAGATGTTAACAAATATGATGTGATTGGGATTACAGAGACGTGGCTCCAGGATGATCAGGGCTGGGAAGTCAACATCCAGGGGTATTCAACATTCAGGAAGGATAGAATAAAAGGAAAAGGAGGTGGGGTAGCATTGCTGGTTAAGGAGGAGATTAATGCAATAGTTAAGAAGGACATTAGCTTGGATGATGTGGAATCTATATGGGTAGAGCTGCAGAACACCAAAGGGCAAAAAACGTTAGTGGGAGTTGTGTACAGACCTCCAAACACTAGTAGTGATGTTGGGGAGGGCATCAAACAGGAAATTAGGGGTGCATGCAATAAAGGTGCAGCAGTTATAATAGGTGACTTTAATATGCACATAGATTGGGCTAACCAAACTGGAAGCAATACGGTGGAGGAGGATTTCCTGGAATGCATAAGGGATGGTTTTCCAGACCAATATGTCGAGGAACCAACTAGGGGGGAGGCCATCTTAGACTGGGTGTTGTGTAATGAGAGAGGATTAATTAGCAATCTCGTTGTGCGAGGCCCCTTGGGGAAGAGTGACCATAATATGGTGGAATTCTGCATTAGGATGGAGAATGAAACAGTTAATTCAGAGACCATGGTCAAGAACTTAAAGAAGGGTAACTTTGAAGGTATGAGGCGTGAATTGGCTAGGATAGATTGGCGAATGATACTTAAGGGGTTGACTGTGGATGGGCAATGGCAGACATTTAGAGACCGCATGGATGAACTACAACAATTGTACATTCCTGTCTGGCGTAAAAATAAAAAAGGGAAGGTGGCTCAACCATGGCTATCAAGGGAAATCAGGGATAGTATTAAAGCCAAGGAAGTGGCATACAAATTGGCCAGAAATAGCAGCGAACCCGGGGACTGGGAGATATTTAGAACTCAGCAGAGGAGGATAAAGGGTTTGATTAGGGCAGGGAAAATGGAGTACGAGAAGAAGCTTGCAGGGAACATTAAGACGGATTGCAAAAGTTTCTACAGATATGTAAAGAGAAAAAGGTTAGTAAAGACAAACGTAGGTCCCCTGCAGTCAGAATCAGGGGAAGTCATAGCGGGGAACAAAGAAATGGCGGACCAATTGAACAAGTACTTTGGTTCGGTATTCACTAAGAAGGACACGAACAAGCTTCCGGATATAAAAGGGGTCAGAGGGTCTAGTAAGGAGGAGGAACTGAGGGAAATCCTTATTAGTCGGGAAATTGTGTTGGGGAAATTGATGGGATTGAAGGCCGATAAATCCCCAGGGCCTGATGGACTGCATCCCAGAGTACTTAAGGAGGTGGCCTTGGAAATAGCGGATGCATTGACAGTCATTTTCCAACATTCCATTGACTCTGGATCAGTTCCTATCGAGTGGAGGGTAACCAATCTAACTCCACCTTTTAAAAAAGGAGTGAGAGAGAAAACGGAATTATAGATCAGTCAGCCTGACATCGGTAGTGGGTAAAATGATGGAATCAATTATTAAGAATGTCATAGCAGTGCATTTGGAAAGAGGTAACATGATAGGTCCAAGTCAGCATGGATTTGTGAAAGGGAAATCATGCTTGACAAATCTTCTGGAATTTTTTGAGGATGTTTCCAGTAGAGTGGACAAGGGAGAACCAGTTGATGTGGTGTATTTGGACTTTCAGAAGGCTTTCGACAAGGTCCCACACAAGAGATTAATGTGCAAAGTTAAAGCACATGGGATTGGGGATAGTGTGCTGACATGGATTGAGAACTGGTTGTCAGACAGGAAGCAAAGAGTAGGAGTAAATGGGGACTTTTCAGAATGGGGGCAGGCAGTGACTAGTGGGGTACCACAAGGTTCTGTGCTGGGGCGCCAGCTGTTTACATTGTATATTAATGATTTAGACGAGGGGATTAAATGTAGTATCTCCAAATTTGCGGATGACACTAAGTTGGGTGGCAGTGTGAGCTGCGAGGAGGATGCTATGAGGCTGCAGAGTGACTTGGATAGGTTAGGTGAGTGGGCAAATGCATGGCAGATGAAGTATAATGTGGATAAATGTGAGGTTATCCACTTTGGTGGTAAAAACAGAGAGACAGACTATTATCTGAATGGTGACAGATTAGGAAAAGGGGAGGTGCAACGAGACCTGGGTGTCATGGTACATCAGTCATTGAAGGTTGGCATGCAGGTACAGCAGGCAGTTAAGAAAGCAAATGGCATGTTGGCCTTCATAGCGAGGGGGATTTGAGTACAGGGGCAGGGAGGTGTTGCTGCAGTTGTACAGGGCCTTGGTGAGGCCACACCTGGAGTATTGTGTACAGTTTTGGTCTCCTAACCTGAGGAAGGACATTATTGCTATTGAGGGAGTGCAGCGAAGGTTCACCAGACTGATTCCCAGGATGGCGGGACTGACCTATCAAGAAAGACTGGATCAACTGGGCTTGTATTCACTGGAGTTCAGAAGAATGAGAGAGGACCTCATAGAAACGTTTAAAATTCTGATGGGTTTAGACAGGTTGGATGCAGGAAGAATGTTCCCAATGTTGGGGAAGTCCAGAACCAGGGCTCACAGTCTAAGGATAAGGGGTAAGCCATTTAGGACCGAGATGAAGAGAAACTTCTTCACCCAGAGAGTGGTGAACCTGTGGAATTCTCTACCACAGAAAGTTGTTGAGGGCAATTCAGTAAATATATTCAAAAAGGAGTTTGATGAAGTCCTTACTACTAGGGGGATCAAGGGGTATGGCGAGAAAGCAGGAATGGGGTACTGAAGTTGCATGTTCAGCCATGAACTCATTGAATGGTGGTGCAGGCTTGAAGGGCCGAATGGCCTACTCCACCTATTTTCTATGTTTCTATGGGTAGGGTCATGGGTGGGCAGGGTCGGGGGATGGGCAGGGCGGGGGGAAAGGTCGGGGAATGGGCAGGGTCGGGTGTGGGGCAGGGTCGGCGGATGGGCAGGGTCGGGGGATGGGCAAGGTCGGGGGATGGGCAGGGTTGGGGGATGGGCAGGGTTGGGGGATGGGCAAGGTCTGGGGATGAGCAGGCTCAGGTGGGGGCAGGATCGGGGAATGGGTAGTTTTGTGGTTGTGCAGGGTCGGGGGGATGGGCAGGGTCGGGGGATGGTCAGGTCGGGTGGGGGCAGGGTCGGGGGATGGTGAGGGTCAGGTGGGGGTAGGATCGGGTGTGGGGCAGGGTCTGGGGGATGGGCCAGGTCGGGGGATGGGCAGGGCCGGGAGCAGGGTTGGGGGGCAAGGTCGGGAGATGGGCAGGGCGGGGGGAAAGGTCGGGGGATGGGCAGGGTCGGGGCTGGGCAGGGTCGCATGTGGGGCAGGGTCGGGGGATGGGCTGGGTCGGGGGATGGGCAGGGTCGGGGGATGGGCAAGGTCGGGGGGATGGGCAGGGTTGGGGGGCAAGGTCAGGGAATGGGCAGGGCGGGGGGGAAGATCGGGGGTGGGCAGGATTGGGGGATGGGCAGGGTCGGGTGGGGGCAGGGTCGGGGGATGGGCAGTGTCGGGGAATGGGCAGGATCGGGTGGGGGCACGGTCGGGTGGGGGCAAGGTTGGGGGATGGGCAGGGTAGGGGGATGGGCAGGGTAGGGGGATGGGCAGGGTCGGGTGGGGGGGTAGGATCGGGGGATGGGCAGGGTCGGGCGATGAGCAGGGTCGGGTGCGGGGTAGGATCGGGGGATGGGTAGGGTCGGGGCGGGGGGAACAGGTAACTTTAAACCTGCAGCATGAACTTGTATTGAGGGTAAAATACAGCCACCATTAGAGCCAGAGGAAGGTAAACACTGGAAGAGAAGGGAATGGGGGAGAATGGACGAAGGATGGTAACGGATGGCCCAGGATAGAGCTGCACAACAAACGAGCTCCAGAGAGGAATGAAATCGGGACAATGAAAGAGAGGAGTGAAGCAGAGTAAAAGAAATAGGGAGAGAGAGAGAGAGAGACCAATGGAGCTGTTTACAATGGGGCGGTTGTTGAGAATCGAGTCGAGGGAGCAGGAGGTGGGTCTGATGGATGAGTGAGCTCAGAGAGGGAATGAGGTGGGATCATTGAGAAATCAGAGAACGACATGAGTCCAGGGTTTAGGGCAGGTGGAATCTCGGGGAAGGCCCGCTCACAGGCCCCAGGTTGGAGACGGGGGAGCAGGGACCCTCACACAGGACCCAGTGGGGGGCAGGGACCCTCACACAGGCCCCAGTGGTGCGGGGGGAGAGCAGGGACCCTCACACAGGCCCCGGGGCGGGAGGGGGGAACCTTGGGGAAGGCCCACACACAGACCTTGGCGGGGGTGGGGGGAGGAGAGAGTAGGATCTCTCACACAGGCCCCGGGGCGGGGGAGGGTGGGGGGGAGAGAGCAGGCACTCTCACACAGGCCCTGATGGAGCAGGCAGAAACTGAGTGGGATATTAAAGGGTATGGGGAGTGAGGGGAGAATGGGATTAGACTGGGTGGGATATTAAAGGGTACGGGGAGTGAGGGGAGAGTGGGTTTAGACTGGGTGGGATATTAAAGGGTATGAGGTGTGAGGGGAGGGTGGGTTTAGACTGGGTGGGATATTAAAGGGTATGGGGAGTGAGGGGGAGAGTGGGATTAGACTGGGTGGGATATTAAAGGGTATGGGGAGTGAGGGGAGAGTGGGATTAGACTGGGTGGGATATTAAAGGGTATGGGGAGTGAGGGGAAAGTGGGATTAGACTGGGTGGGATATTAAAGGGTATGGGGAGTGAGGGGAGAGTGGGATTAGACTGGGTGGGATATTAAAGGGTATGGGGAGTGAGGGGAGAGTGGGATTAGACTGGGTGGGATATTAAAGGGTATGGGGAGTGAGGGGAGAGTGGGATTAGACTGGGTGGGATATTAAAGGGTATGGGGAGTGAGGGGAGAGTGGGATTAGACTGGGTGGGATATGAAAGGGTATGGGGAGTGAGGGGGAGAGTGGGATTAGACTGGGTGGGATATTAAAGGGTATGGGGAGTGAGGGGAGAGTGGGATTAGACTGGTTGGGATATTAAAGGGTATGGGGAGTGAGGGGAGAGTGGGTTTAGACTGGGTGGGATATTAAAGGGTATGAGGTGTGAGGGGAGGGTGGGTTTAGACTGGGTGGGATATTAAAGGTGGGGAGTGAGGGGGAGAGTGGGATTAGACTGGGTGCGATATTAAAGGGTACGGGGAGTGAGGGGAGAGTGGGATTAGACTGGGTGGAATATTAAAGGGTATGGGGAGTGAGGGGAGAGTGGGATTAGGCTGGGTGGGATATTAAAGGGTATGGGGAGTGAGGGGAGAGTGGGATTAGACTGGGTGGGATATTAAAGGGTATGGGGAGTGAGGGGAGAGTGGTATTAGACTGGGTGGGATTAGACATATGGGGAAAATACCAGTGCACTGTTGATGGGCTGAATGACCTGTCTGTGTGTGGTAGCATTCTGTGATTGTGTGATGATGAATGATGTGGTGTAATTGAGAGAACAGTGAGACAGACTGTGCTAGTCAGATATCACAGGGCAAAACCCAAGGGAGAGGCAGAGGACAGGATGTGGTCCTCCACTGATTACCCAGTTGACAGGGTCGGTGGGGGGGCAAGTTCGGGGGATGGGCAGGGTCGGGTAGGGTCAGGGTCGGGGGATGGGCAGCGACGTGTGGGGGGTAAACTCAGTGGATGGGCAGGGTCGTGTGGGGTCAGGGTCGGGGGATGGACAGGGTCGTGTGGGGGGTAGACTCGGGGGATGGGCAGGGTCGGGTGGGGGCAGGGTCGGGGATGGGCAGGGTCGGGGGATGGGCAGTGTCGGGTGGGGGGCAGGGTCGGGGGATGGGCAGAGTCGTGTGGGGGGTAGACTCGGGGGATGGGCAGGGTCGGGGATGGGCAGGGTCGGTGGATGGGCAGGGTCAGGTGGGGGTCAGGGTCGGGGGAAGGGCAGGGTCGGGGGATGGGCAGGGCCGGGTGGGGGGTCAGGGTCGGGGATGGACAGGGTCGGGGGATGAGCAGGGTCGGGTGGGGGACAGGGTCGGGGGATGGGTAGGGTCGGGGGATGGGCAGGGTCGGGGGATGGGCAGGGTCGGGGGATGGGCAGGGTCGGGGGATGGGCAGGTCCGGGGGATGGGCAGGTTCGGGGGATGGGCAGGGTTGGGGGATGGGCAGGTTCGGGGGATGGGCAGGGTTGGGGGATGGGCAGGGTCGGGGGATGGGTAGGGTTGGGGGATGGGCAGGGTTGGGGGATGGGAAGGGTCGGGGGATGGGCAGGGTCGGGGGATGGGCATGGTCGGGGGATGGGCAGGGTCGGGGAATGGGCAGGGTCGGGGGATGGGCAGGGTTGGGGGATGGGCAGGGTCGGGGGATGGGTAGGGTCGGGGCGGGGGGAACGGGTAACTTTAAACCTGCAACATGAACTTGTATTTTGGGTAAAATACAGCCACCATTCGAGCCAGAGGAAGGTAAACACTGGAAGAGAAGGGAATGGGGGAGAATGGGCGAAGGATGGTAACGGATGGTCCAGGATAGAGCTGCACAACAAAGGAGCTCCTGAGAGGAATGAAATCGGGACAATGAAAGAGAGGAGTGAAGCAGAGTAAAAGAAATAGGGAGCGAGAGAGAGAGAGAGACCAATGGAGCTGTTTACAATGCCAGCTAACATGGGGGCCCGGAAGGGGCGGTTGTTGAGAATCGAGTCGAGGGAGCAGGAGGTGGGTCTGATGGATGAGTGAACTCAGAGAGGGAATGAGGTGGGATCATTGAGAAATCAGAGAACGACATGAGTCCAGGGCTTAGGGCAGGTGGAATCTCGGGGAAGGCCCGTTCACAGGCCCCAGGTTGGAGACGGGGGAGCAGGGACCCTCACACAGGACCCAGTGGGGGGCAGGGACCCTCACACAGGCCCCAGTGGTGCGGGGGGAGATCAGGGACCCTCACACAGGCCCCGGGGTGGGAGGGGGGAACCTTGGGGAAGGCGGGGGTGGGGGGAGGAGAGAGTAGGATCTCTCACACAGGCCCCGGGGCGGGGGAGGGTGGGAGGGGAGAGAGCAGGCACTCTCACACAGGCCCTGATGGAGCAGGCAGAAACTGAGTGGGATATTAAAGGGTATGGGGAGTGAGGGGAGAATGGGATTAGACTGGGTGGGATATTAAAGGGTACGGGGAGTGAGGGGAGAGTGGGTTTAGACTGGGTGGGATATTAAAGGGTATGAGGTGTGAGGGGAGGGTGGGTTTAGACTGGGTGGGATATTAAAGGGTACGGGGAGTGAGGGGAGAGTGGGTTTAGACTGGGTGGGATATTAAAGGGTATGAGGTGTGAGGGGAGGGTGGGTTTAGACTGGGTGGGATATTAAAGGGTATGGGGAGTGAGGGGAGAGTGGGATTAGACTGGGTGGGATATTAAAGGGTATGGGGAGTGAGGGGAGAGTGGGATTAGACTGGGTGGGATATTAAAGGGTATGGGGAGTGAGGGGAGAGTGGGATTAGACTGGGTGGGATATTAAAGGGTATGGGGAGTGAGGGGAGAGTGGGATTAGACTGGGTGGGATATTAAAGGGTATGGGGAGTGAGGGGAGAGTGGGTTTAGACTGGGTGGGATATTAAAGGGTATGAGGTGTGAGGGGAGTGTGGGTTTAGACTGGGTGGGATATTAAAGGGTATGGGGAGTGAGGGGGAGAGTGCGATTCGACTGGGTGGGATATTAAAGGGTATGGGGAGTGAGGGGAGAGTGGGATTAGACTGGGTGGGATATTAAAGGGTATGGGGAGTGAGGGGAGAGTGGGATTCGACTGGGTGGGATATTAAAGGGTATGGGGAGTGAGGGGAGAGTGGGATTAGACTGGGTGGGATATTAAAGGGTTTCAGGAGTGAAGGGAGAGTGGGATTAGACTGGGTGGGATATTAAAGTGTATGGGGAATGAGGGGGAGAGTGGGATTAGACTGGGTGGGATATTAAAGGGTATGGGGGGTGAGGGGAGGGTGGGATTAGACTGGGTGGGATATTAAAGGGTATGGGGAGTGAGGGGAGAGTGGGATTAGACTGGGTGGGATATTAAAGGGTATGGGGAGTGAGGGGAGAGTGGGATTAGACTGGGTGGGATATTAAAGGGTATGGGAAGTGAGGGGAGAGTGGGATTAGACTGGGTGGGATATGAAAGGGTATGGGGAGTGAGGGGGAGAGTGGGATTAGACTGGGTGGGATATTAAAGGGTATGGGGAGTGAGGGGAGAGTGGGATTAGACTGGTTGGGATATTAAAGGGTATGGGGAGTGAGGGGAGAGTGGGATTAGACTGGTTGGGATATTAAAGGGTATGGGGAGTGAGGGGAGAGTGGGTTTAGACTGGGTGGGATATTAAAGGGTATGAGGTGTGAGGGGAGGGTGGGTTTAGACTGGGTGGGATATTAAAGGTGGGGAGTGAGGGGGAGAGTGGGATTAGACTGGGTGCGATATTAAAGGGTACGGGGAGTGAGGGGAGAGTGGGATTCGACTGGGTGGGATATTAAAGGGTATGGGGAGTGTGGGGAGAGTGGGATTAGGCTGGGTGGGATATTAAAGGGTATGGGGAGTGAGGGGAGAGTGGGATTAGACTGGGTGGGATATTAAAGGGTATGGGGAGCGAGGGGAGAGTGGTATTAGACTGGGTGGGATTAGACATATGGGGAAAATACCAGTGCACTGTTGATGGGCTGAATGACCTGTCTGTGTGTGGTAGCATTCTGTGATTGTGTGATGATGAATGATGTGGTGTAATTGAAAGAACACTAACACAGACTGTGCTAGTCAGATATCACAGAGCAAAACCCAAGGGAGAGGCAGAGGACAGGATGTGGTCCTCTACTGATTACCCAGTTGACAGGGTCGGTGGGGGGGCAGGTTCGGGGGATGGGCAGGGTCGTGTGGGGGGTAAACTCAGTGGATGGGCAGGGTCGTGTGGGGTCAGGGTCGGGGGATGGACAGGGTCGTGTGGGGGGTAGACTCGGGGGATGGGCAGGGTCGGGTGGGGGCAGGTCGGGGGATGGGCAGGGTCGGGGGATGGGCAGTGTCGGGTGGGGGGCGGGGTCGGGGGATGGGCAGAGTCGTGTGGGGGGTAGACTCGGGGGATGGGCAGGGTTGGGGATGGGCAGGGTCGGGGGATGGGCAGGGTCAGGGTCGGGGGATGGGCAGGGCCGGGTGGGGGGGCAGGGTCGGGGATGGACAGGGTCGGGGGATGGGCAGGGTCGGGTGGGGGACAGGGTCGGGGGATGGGCAGGGTTGGGGGATGGGCAGGGTCGGGGGATGGGTAGGGTCGGGGGATGGGCAGGGTCGTGTGGGGGGTAGACTCGGGGGATGGGCAGGGTCGGGGGATGGGCAGGGTCGTGTGGGGGGTAGACTCGGGGGATGGGCAGGGTCGGGGGATGGGCAGGGTCGGGGGATGGGCAGGGTCGGGGGATGGGCAGGGTTCGGGGATGGGCAGGTTCGGGGGATGGGTAGGGTCGGGGCGGGGGGAACAGGTAACTTTAAACCTGCAGCATGAACTTGTATTTTGGGTAAAATACAGCCACCATTAGAGCCAGAGGAAGGTAAACACTGGAAGAGAAGGGAATGGGGGAGAATGGGCGAAGGATGGTAACGGATGGTCCAGGATAGAGCTGCACAACAAAGGAGCTCCCGAGAGGAATGAAATCGGGACAATGAAAGAGAGGAGTGAAGCAGAGTAAAAGAAATAGGGAGAGAGAGAGAGAGAGACCAATGGAGCTGTTTACAATGCCAGCTAACATGGGGGCCCGGAAGGGGCGGTTGTTGGGAATCGAGTCGAGGGAGCAGGAGGTGGGTCTGATGGATGAGTGAACTCAGAGAGGGAATGAGGTGGGATCATTGAGAAATCAGAGAATGACATGAGTCCAGGGCTTAGGGCAGGTGGAATCTCGGGGAAGGCCCACTCACAGGCCCCAGGTTGGAGACGGGGTAGCAGGGACCCTCACACAGGACCCAGTGGGGGGCAGGGACCCTCACACAGGACCCAAGGGGGGGGGTAGCAGGGACCCTCACACAGGACCCAGTGGGGGGCAGGGACCAACACATAGGCCCCATTTGTGGCCAGGACCCTCACACATGCCCCAGTGGTGGCGGGCGAAGAGAACAGAAACCCTCACACAGGCCCCAGTGGTGGGGGGGGGAGAGCAGGGACCCTCACACAGGACCCAGTGGGGGGGGGGAGCAGGGACCAAGTCATATGCCCCATTGGGGGGCAGGGACCCTCACACAGCACCCGGTGGGGGGGCGGGGGTGGTGGGAGAGCAGGGACCCTCACACAGGCCCCAGTGGTGGTGAAAAGGAAGAAAAAAAAACAAAAACCCTCACACATGCCCCAGTGAGGGGGGAGGGGTAGAGCAGGGACCCTCACACAGGCCCCAGTGGTGGCGGGGGGGGGGGGGGAGAACAGGAACCCTCACACAGGCCCCAGTGGTGGGGGGGGGGAGAACAGGAACCCTCACACATGCCCCAGTGAGAGGGGGGGGGGGGGGAGAGCAGGGACCCTCACACAGGCCCCGGGGCGGGAGGGGGGGAACCTTGGGGAAGGCCCACACACAGGCCTTGGCGGGGGCGGGGGGAGGAGAGAGTAGGGTCTCTCACACAGGCCCCGGGGCGGGGGAGGGGGAAAGAGAGCAGGCACTCTCACACAGGCTCTGATGGAGCAGGCAGAAACTGAGTGGGATATTAAAGGGTATGGGGAGTGAGGGGAGAGTGGGATTTGACTAGGTAGGATACAAAGATTAGTGGGAAAGAAGGTTGTGTAGAGGACACGGAGAGGCTGCAAAGAGATTTAGATAGGTTAAGCGAATGGGCTCGGTTTGGCAAATGGAATACAATGTCAGAAAATGTGAGGTCATCCACCTTGGAAAAAAAACAATAAAAGGGAATATTATTTGAATGGGGAGAAATTACAACATGCTGTGGTGCAGAGGGACCTGGGGGTCCTTGTGCATGAAACTCTTTTGAGTTTACCTGAAAAAAACATAAACATTAAACTGTGCCACCCGCCTGGGTGACACAGCAGACATTTTCAAGGCCCCTTTTTAATAATGTTTAAAACCCTTTTAGGAGTCTACCTGCAAAACATAAAAAACATTAAACCGTGCCACCCGACCTGGGTGACACACGAGACATTTTTTTTTAAATCCCAAAAAGTTAGTTTGCAGGTGCAGCAGGTAATCAGGAAGGCGAATGGAATGTTGGCCTTCATTGCGAGAGGGATGGAGTACAAAAGCAGGGAGGTCCTTCTGCAACTGTATAGGGTATTGGTGAGGCCGCACCTGGAGTACTGCGTGCACTTAAGGAAGGATATACTGGCTTTTGAGGGGGTACAGAGACGATTCACTAGGCTGATTCCGGAGATGAGGGTGTTACCTTATGATGATAGATTGAGTAGACTGGGTCTTTACTTGTTGGAGTTCAGAAGGATGAGGGGTGATCTTATAGAAACATTTAAAATAATGAAAGGGATAGACAAGTTAGAGGCAGAGAGGTTGTTTCCACTGGTCGGGGAGACTAGAACTAGGGGGCCCAGCCTCAAAATACGGGGGAGCCAATTTAAAACCGAGTTGAGAAGGAATTTTCTTCTCCCAGAGGGTTGTGAATCTGTGGAATTCTCTGCCCAAGGAAGCAGTTGAGGCTAGCTCATTGAATGTATTCAAGTCACAGATAGGTAGATTTTTAATCAATAAGGGAATTAAGGGTTATGGGGAGCGGGCGGGTAAGTGGAGCTGAGTCCACGGCCAGATCAGCCATGATCTTGTTGAATGGCAGAGCAGGCTCGAGGGGCTAGATGGCCTACTCCTGTTCCTAATTCTTATGTTCTTATTATGTTCTTATAAAGGGTATGGGGAGTGAGGGTGAGAGTAGGATTAGACTGGGTGGGATATTAAAGTGTATGGGGAATGAGGGGAGAGTAGGATCAGACTGGGTGGGATATTAAAGAGTTTGGGGAGTGAGGGGGCAAGTGGGAATAGACTGGGTGGGATATTGAAGGATATGGGGAGTGAGGGGGAGAGTGGGATTAGACTGGGTGGGATATTAAAGGGTATGGGGAGTGAGGGGCGAGTGGGATATTAAAGGGTATGGCGAGTGAGGGGAGAGTGGGATTAGACTGGGTGGATATTAAAGGGTATGGGGAGTGAGGGGAGAGTGGGATTAGACTGGATGGGATATTAAAGGGTATGGGGAGTGAGGGGAGAGTGGGATTAGACTGGGTGGGATATTAAAGAGTATGGGGAGTGAGGGGAGAGTGGGATTAGACTGGGTGGGATTAGACATATGGGGAAAAATACCAGTGCACTGTTGATGGGCTGAATGACCTGTCTGTGTGTGGTAGCATTCTGTGATTGTGTGATGATGAATGATGTGGTGTAATTGAGAGAACACTAACACAGACAGTGCTAGTCAGATATCACAGAGCAAAACCCAAGGGAGAGGCAGAGGACAGGATGTGGTCCTCCACTGATTACCCAGTTGGAGAGGAAGTGCGGGAGATTTGTGATGTTTCGATGTTCCTGACCATCGGAGGTGGGAGATTGGAACCTCCCAGCTACCTGGTGACACAATGAAATATCAGCGACACATTTACAAAGCTCGGTGGGAATGTAAGCTGTGAGGAGGACACAAAGAGCCTGCAAAGGAATATGGACAGATTAGCGAGTGGGCAATAGGGTGGCAGATGGAGCGTAATGTGGGGTAATGTGAGGTTATTCACTTTGGTCGGGAGAATAGACAAACAGAATATGTTTTTAATGGTGAGGAACGATTAAATGTTGGTGTTCAGAGAGATTTAGATGTTCTCGTACAGAAATCACAGAAAGCTCACATGCAGGTACAGCAAGCATAGAATCATAGAGATTTACAGCACGGTAGGAGGCCATTTCGACCCATCGTGTCCATGCAGGCCGACCAAGAGCTATCCAGCCTAATCCCACTTTCCAGCTCTTGGTCCGTAGCCTGATAGATTACGGCACTTCAAGTGCACATCAAAGTGCTTTTTAAATGTGGTGAGGGTTTCTGCCTCTACCACCCTTTCAGGCAGTGAGTTCCAGACCCCCACCACCCTCTGGGTGAAGGAATTTCCCCTCAAATCCCCTCTAAACAAGCAAATGACATGTTGGCCTTCATTGCAAGGGGGTTGGAGTACAAGAGTAAGGAATTCTTGCTGTAATTGTACAGGGCTTTGGTAAGCCTACACCTGGAGTACTGTGCACAGTTTTGGTCTCTTCATCTAAGGCCTTAGAGGTGGTGCAAAGAAGCTTCATTCGATTGATCGCTGGGATGAGAGGACTGTCTTATGATGAGAGATTGAGTAGCTTGGGCCTATACTCTCTGAAGTTTAGAAGAAAGACAGGTGATCTCATTGAAATATACAAGATTCTGAGGGGGATTGACAGGGTAGATGCTGAGAGGTTGTTTCCCCGGGCTGGAAAGTCGAGAACTAGGGGACACAGTCTCAGGATAAGGGGTCGGCCATTTAAGACTGAGATGAGGAGGAATTTCCTCACTGAGTGTTGTGTATCTGTGGAATTCTCTATCCCAGAGGGCTGTAGAAGATGAATCGTTGTATATTCAAAGCTGAGATGGTTAGATTTCCGGACTCTGGGGAAATCAAGGGATATGGAGATCGGGCGGGAAAGTGGGGTCGGTTGAAGATTAGCCATGATCTTAATGAAAGGCAGAGCAGGCTCGAGGGGCCGTATGGCCCACTCCTCCTATCTCCTATGTTCTTATGATCTCTGGGTGTGGCTCAGGTCAGTCTGTGCCGGCCGGTGTTGACGTGTGAAATCCAAGTACAGATCAGCTCTGACCGAGGCTCCCAGTTCAGAACTGTCAGCTTCACACAGAACCAGAGTCCAACAAGATGGGGAGAGAGATCGGGCCTGTTAAAGGAGGCATTGGGCGGGGAGCCTGACAGCACCTTCTGTGGGGGGGGGGGTGGGGGCGGAGGTTGTTGCTGCTGTTTCAGGGGGAATATCAGTGGGTTATAGGATTATCAGTGTGTTGGGGTACATGTGAGCTGCTCACATTGCGGGGCCGCGGGTGAGAATGGTGCGTGTCGGGGAGGTGCGGCTGAATCTCCCCATAAATAAACCCCTGGCTGTTTAAAGTGAAAGGGAAACAGTATGTGGAGCTGGGGGTTTTGGAGTGATTCACAGGGAGGGGTTTATCAGCCCAGGAGAGTGTGAGAGAGAGCGAGGAAGACGGGGGGAGACAGAGAGAGGGAGACAGAGGGAGAGGGGGAGAGCAGTGAGAGAGGGAGACGGACAAAGAGTGTGAGAGAGACAGGGAGACAGAGACAGAGAGAGAGAAAGGTAGAGAGAAAGAGAGGGAGACAGAGCGAGAGGAAAAGACAGAGAGAGAGAGTGACAGAGGAAGTCAGAGGGAGACAGTGAGAGAGACACAGAGAGGGGGAGACAGACAGAGGGAGACATTGAGAGGAGGGAGAGAGACAGAGGGATTTCTGGAGTAATTCACAGGAAGTTTATCATCCCAGGAGAGGGAGAGTGTGTGAGAGGGAGACAAAGAGTGTGAGAGAGACAGGGAGACAGAGACAGGGACAGGGAGAGAGAAAGGTAAACAGAGAAGGAGAGGGAGACAGAGCGACAGGAAAAGACAGAGTGACAGATGAAGTCAGAGGGAGACAGTGAGAGAGACACAGAGAGGGAGACAGAGAGAGGAGGGAGAGAGACAGGGATTTCTGGAACAATTCACAGGAAGTTTATCAGCCCAGGAGAGGGAGAGTGTGTGAGAGAGGGAGACAGAAAGCACGAGAAGGAGTGAGAGAGAGGGAGACACAAAGGGAGGGAAACACAGAGGGAGATAGTGAGAATGGGAGACAGAGGGAGAGAGACAGAGAGAGGGACAGAAAGAGAGAAGGGGGGGGGGAAGACAGAAAAGGAAGAAAGACTTGGATTTATATAGCACCTTTCATAACCACTGGGCGAATCTAAGCGCTTTACAGCCAATGAAGTACTTTTGGGAGTGTAGTCATTGTTAGAATGTGGGAAATGCAGCCGCCAATTTGCGCACAAGCAAGCTCGCACTAACAGCAATGTGATAATGACCAGATAATCTGTTTTAGTGATGTTGAGTGAAAGATAAATATTGGCCAGGGCACCAGGGATAACTCCCCTGCTCTTCTTCAAAATAGTGCCATGGGATCTTTACAACACTTGAGAGAATAGACCGGACCTCGGTTTAACATGTCATCTGAAAGACGACACCTCCAACAGCACTACACTGGAGTGTCAGCCAAGGTGGGCAAAGGAAACGTTTCAAGGACACCCTCAAAGCCTCCTTGATAAAATGCAACATCCCCACCGACACCTGGGAGTCCCTGGCCAAAGACCGCCCTAAGTGGAGGAAGTGCATCCGGGAGGGCACTGAGCACCTCGAGTCTCGTCGCTGAGAGAATGCAGAAAGCAAGCGCAGGCAGCGGAAAGAGCGTGCGGCAAACCAGACTCCCCCACCCTCCTTTACTCCATCGACGGTCTGTCCCACCTGCGACAGACTGTAATTCCTGTACTGGGCTGTTCAGTCACCTGAGAACTCACTTTTAGAGTGCGAGCAAGTCCTCCTCGATCCCGAGGGACTGCCTGTGAGGGTGATGTGCTCAAGTCCCTGGACTGAGACTTGAACCCACAACCTTCTGACTCAGGGGCAGGGTGCTACCCACTGAGTCACAGCTGACACTGAGAGGGAGAGAAATAGAGACAGAGAGAGGGAGAGAAATAGAGATAGTGAGAGAAATAGAGAGGGAGACAGAGAGACAGATTGAAAGGTCCCGTTCCAGCCGCGATTCCGGGAAACTCCCGCTCCGACCGGGAACCCTGGGCTCAACACAACACATTCCGTGGTTGACCAATCAGAATACACCTCTGCCCATGAGTCATCTGTTGCCGGGCAGAGTGAGAGAGTTCAGGTTTGCTCCAGTCCAGCAAAGCAACAGCCTCTGTCGCCCCCTTGTGGAGAAACGATGAACTTCAGAGAATTCTTTATTCATTGTTGGGATAGTGGAGAGGGAGAGCCAGTGATAGTGGGACAGAGAGTCAGTGATAGTGGGACAGAGAGTCAGTGAGGAGGGTGGGACAGGGAGAGTCAGTGATAGTGGGACAGAGAGCTAGTGATAGTGGGACAGAGAGTCAGTGAGGAGGGTGGGACAGAGCCGGTGAGGGTGGGTATTATGTATGCAATATAGGTACAAACTGAGTACTGTTTAGCTAAACAAGGTACAATCTTGTTCTGCTTTATTACGGCCCAAAGTGCCTGACTCACAAAATGGCTGGTCTTTTATGCTCAGTGGCCTCCAGCAATAACACCATCTGGTGGCTACAAACAGCATGTACATATATGACAATACCCTCCTCTGAGATCTTGTCAGTCTTTCACAGGTTGAGACGGTCCGGTGCTTTACGCTCCTGGGTTGACCGTCTCAGTTCCATTCCGGCCTTGGGTGAATGTGCGGAGTCTGTTGTGGCTGGTGGCTGGATTGCTGACATGTTGGGGGTGACAGTGGCCATGTCAGGAATTGTAAGTCCATTTTTATTGAACAAGTCCGTGATGGAAATTCTGGGTTCACTGATGACCCTCGAGTCCACTGAAGACTGCTGGTAGGTTGGTTGGTCGTTGATGATTTCTTCGTCCGACTGCTCTGGCTCGTCTGTGTGCCTCAGCTTTGTTTGATCCTTGTGTTTCTTGCAAGTTTGCCCATATAACAAATACTCTGTTTAATAACAAATACTCTGTTGCCTTTCTTGGCCATGATCGTACCAGCGATCCATTTGGGACCCTGACCATAATTCAACACATATACAGAATCATTAACAGAAATCTCACGTGACACAGTTGCGTGATCGTGGTACCCTTGTTGACTCTGTCTTCTGTATTCAACATGATTACTTAAATCCGGGTGTACAAGAGATAACTTGGTCTTAAGCCCTCTTTTCATCATGATTTTAGCAGGCCAGACCCCTGTGAATGTGTGGGGTCTTGTCCTGTAACTCAGCAATATGCAGGACTAGCAGGTCTGCAGTGACCCTTGGGTTAGTCTCCTCATGCTTTGCTTGATAAGTTGTACTGCATGTTCTGCTTGCCCGTTGGACACAGGCTTGAACAGTGCTGACCTTACATGTTTTATGTCGTTAAGTTTTACAAACTCCTGAAACTCCTGACTGGTGAAGCATGACCCATTGTCACTCACCACTATGTCAGGCAGACCATGTGTCGCGAACATGACAGTGAAATTCTCTATGGTTGCCGTGGACGTACTGGATGACATCATTATGCATTCTAACTACTTTGAATAAGCATTCACCACCACAAAAAACATCTTGCCCAGGAAGGGACCTGCAAAATCTACATGGATCCTGAACCAAGGTTTGGATGGCCATGACCACAGACTCAGCGGCAATTCCGCTGGTGCTTTGCTGAGCTGCATGCAGGTGTTGCACTGACGCACGCATGCTTCCAGCTCAGAATCAATTCCTGACCACCATACGTGGGACCTGGCGATGCCCTTCATCATCACTATACCAGGATGTGTGCTGTCTAACTCATGCACAAACTTCTCTCTCACTTTCTTAGGCATTACAACACGATTGCCCCACAATATGCAAACTGCTTGAATAGACAGTTTGTCCTTGCGACGAATGTGCGGTTTGGCCTCCTCGCACATTTGCTTAAATATGGCAGACCAATCCCCCTTGAGGATGCAACCCTTTACCACCGATAATATCGGGTCCTGGCTGATCCAGGTCTTAACTTGTTGAGCCGTGACAGGGGTACCTTCATTCTCAAAAGCATCTCTGATTAACATTACAGCAAGAGGCCCATCAGTGAGCAGCGGGAGTTCGTGGTCGGAGGGGGGAGTTCGGGAGGCGAGAGGCCTACAAGGGGCCGACCGGTGTAGCTGCAGCTGGGAGGCAAAAAAGAAGTAGAAAGAAATCAAAAGGTGATGATCAAGGCCAAGGGGATAAGTGATTGGCTGGTGATTGGTAAGTAGTTTTTCTTTTTCTTTCTATATCAGTAAGTAACCTTTAGCATTGTTGTTGCCAAATTAAGCTAATCTAACAGTTAAGTCATGGCAGGAGAGCTTGGACGCGTGTTATGCTCCTCATGTACAATGTGGGAAGTCAGGGACGCTTCCAGTGTCCCTGACGACTACGTGTGTGGGAAGTGCATCCACCTGCAGCTCCTGACAGACCGCATTGCCGCACTGGAGCTGTGGGTGGATGAACTCTGGAGCATCCACGATGCTGAGAATGATGTGAATAGCACATTTAGTGAGTTGGTCTTACTGCAGGTAAAGGGTACACAGCCAGATAGGGGATGGGTGACCAACAGGAAGAGCAGTGCAAGGAAGGTAGTGCAGGGGTCCCCTGCGGTCATCCCCCTGCAAAACAGATACACCGCTTTGAGTACTATTGGGGGGGATGACTCATCAGGGGAGGGCAGCAGCAGCCAAGTTCATGGCACCATGGGTGGCTCTGCTGCACAGGAGGGCAGGAAAAAGAGTGGGAGAGCGATAGTGATAGGGGATTCAATTGTAAGGGAAATAGATAGACGTTTCTGCAGCCGCAATTGAGACTCCAGGATGGTATGTTGCCTCCCTGGTGCAAGGGTCAAGGATGTCTCGGAGCGGATGCAAGGCATTCTGAAAAGGGAGGGTGAACAGCCAGTTGTCGTAGTGCATATAGGTACCAATGATATAGGTATAAAACGGGATGAGGTCCTACAAGACGAATTTAGGGAGCTAGGAGCTAAATTAAAAAGTAGGACCTCAAAAGTAGTAATCTCAGGATTGCTACCAGTGCCACGTGCTAGTCAGAGTAGGAATCGCAGGATAGCTCAGATGAATACGTGGCTTGAGGAGTGGTGCAGAGGGGAGGGATTCAAATTCCTGGGACATTGGAACCGGTTCTGGGGGAGGTGGGACCAGTACAAACTGGATGGTCTGCACCTGGGCAGGACTGGAACCAATGTCCTAGGGGGAGTGTTTGCTAGTGCTATTGGGGAGGAGTTAAACTAATATGGCAGGGAGATGGGAACCTATGCAAGGAGACAGAGGGAAGTAGAATGGGGGCAGAAGCAAAAGATAGAAAGAAGAAAAGAAAAAATGGAGGGCAGAGAAACCTAAGGCAAAAAGCAAAAAGGGCCATATTACAGCAAAATTCTAAAGGGGCAAAGTGTGTTAGAAAGACAAGCCTGAAGGCTCTGTGCCTCAATGCGAGGAGTATTTGGAATAAGGTGGATGAATTAACTGCACAGATAGTTAACAGGTATGATGTAATTGGCATTACGGAGGCATGGCTCCAGGGTGACCAAGGCTGGGAACTCAACATCCAGGGGTATTCAACATTTAGCAAGGATAGACAGAAAGGAAAAGGAGGCGGGGTGGCATTGCTGGTTAAAGAGGAAATTAATGCAATAGTAAGAAAGGACATAGCTTGGATGATGTAGAATCGGTATGGGTGGAGCTGCAGAATACCAAGGGGCAGAAAACGCTAGTGGGAGTTGTGTACAGACCACCAAACAGTAGTAGTAAGATTGGGGACAGCATCAAACAAGAAATTAGGAATGCATGCAATAAAGGTACAGCAGTTATCATGGGTGACTTTAATCTACATATTAATTGGGCTAACCAAACTGGTAGCAATGCGGTGGAGGAGGATTTTCTGGAGTGTATTAAGGATGGTTTTCTAGACCAATATGTCGAGGAACCAACTAGGGAGCTGGCCATCCTAGACTGGGTGATGTGTAATGAGAAAGGACTAATTAGCAATCTTGTAGAATTCTTTATTAAGATGGAGAGTGACACAGTTAATTCAGAAACTAGGGTCCTGAACTTAAGGAAAGGTAACTTCGATGGCTTGAGGTGTGAATTGGCTAGGATAGACTGGCAAATGATACTTAAAGGGTTGATGGTGGATAGGCAATGGCAAACATTTAAAGATCATATGGATGAACTTCAGCAATTGTACCTCCCTGTCTGGAGTAAAAATAAAACTGGGAAGGTGGCTCAACCATGGCTAACAAGGGAAATTAAGGATAGTGTTAAATCCAAGGAAGAGGCATATAAATTGGCCAGAAAAAGCAGCAAACCTGAGGACTGGGAGAAATTTAGAATTCAGCAGAGGAGGACAAAGGGTTTAATTAAGAGGGGGAAAATAGAGTATGACAGGAAGCTTGCCGGGAACATAAAAACTGACTGCAAAAACTTCTAGAGATATGTGAAGAGAAAAAGATTAGTGAAGACAAACATAGGTCCCTTGCAGTTGGATGCAGGTGAATTTATAATGGGGAACAAAGAAATGGCAGACCAGTTGAACAAATACTTTGGTTCTGTCTTCAAGAAGGAAGATACAAATCATCTTCCGGAAGAACGAGGGGACCGAGGGTCTAGTGAGAAGGAGGAACTGAAGGATATCCTTAATTTGGCGGGAAATTGATGGGATTGAAGGCCGATAAATCCCCGGGGCCTGATAGTCTGCATCTACTTAAGTAAGTGGCCCTAGACATAGTGGATGCATTGGTGATCATTTTCCAACAGTCTATCAACTCGGGATCAGTTCCTATGGACTGGAGCGTAGCTAATGTAACACCACTTTTTAAAAAGGGAGGGAGAGAGAAAGCGTGTAATTATAGACCCGTTAGCCTGACAACAATTCTCTGCGCCAGGTCTGTGGCGAATGACATAATCATAGGCAGATAATGTCAGCACCCATCTTTGGATGCGGGATGAAGTGTTGGTATTGATACCTTTGTTCCCAGAAAACAACAAAATGAGCGGCTTGTGATTGGTCTCTAATTCGTACCTCAGACCTTTTGGATGCATACGCAACAGGTTGAAGTTTTCCCGACTCATTGGCTTTTGTAACACGCAACCAATTGCATATGACAATGCGTCACAGGCCAAAACTAAACATATACATGGGTCATAATGTATCAGCAGCTTGTTCGAGCAAAGCAGATTGGTGGCTTTCTTGAAGGTTCTGTCTTGCAATGTGCCCCACACCCAGTTTCTCAATAGCTTTTCTCAATAGCATGTGCAGTGGTTCAAGTAAGGTGCTCAATTTAGGTAGGAAGTTACCAAAATAGTTGAGTATATATACTGGGGCTGTTATTAAACCCCTGGGGAAGGCAGTTCCACGTGTATTGCTGGCCCTAGAAGGTAAAAGCAAATTTGTAAACTGGTCCCCTTTCTTTAACGGGATGAACCAAAAACCGTTTGAGATATCCAGCACTGTGCAGGTGCACACGGATGCCGGTATGCTTCCAATTAGGTCGGTGTATTCTTTTGGGTTAATCACATAGGGTTAATTATGATATTCTGACATTTACAGTGTGTTTCTGCTTCATGCCTCGTGGAATGTTGTTGATGCAGAGAGAGAGAGAGAGAGAGAGAACTTGATGCACACACCATCTTGTTTATGGGATGATTGGCGCCTCGAGGTCTCATGCTTTGTGGAAGAACAGCTGGGGCCTTACAGATTAGGAGTTGGCCATAAGCCACATGCACCCATGTTTGTTCAATAGTATAAAGGAACGGAACTGTCCAGTAGCTCTTTGAACTTCACCTTGGACCGTGATTCGCGAGCGGTGCTGGGACCCCCAAGGCTCCTGACCAGCCGTCGTTGTGGAGTTCCCGACGGGTCGAAGGCTGTGAGCTTTGTTGCATCTTATCATACTTCTCTTTTCTTCGTAAACTGTATTATGTTTCTTTTCTCTCAGTAAACGGTGTTTTATCTTTACTTCATTTGTCTTGTCTCTTATTTAACATTCATCCAGATCCCGAACCTGGATCTATTATTATCGATCCAAAACATTTTGGCGTCACGAACAGGATCTGGTAAAATGTTCGAGAAAAGTCAAAAAGCAGTCTCCTCCTGTGGGAGAGAAGTATAGAATACCAGGGTGGAGCACGAGGGATGAGGGTTTTGGCTCTCTTGCCAAGGTGCTAGCCCGGTTTGGACCCCCGCAACATGGGGATACGCCGTTATTGGAACAGAACAAAGATGGAACGGTACCCCACGCGGTACTGTCTCTCCTGGAGGAATCGGGCTTCCCACAGGAGAAAAATAGTTCCTCACAAATGGGATGGATTTTGTTGACAGCATTAAGGGCGATGTGTAAACAACTTAAGGAAAGTGAGGCAGAAAATCGACAGGTAAAAACAGCTATTACCGTTTTGGAAAGTCAAAACTCGACTCTGACTGAAGCGGTCCGCACTGCACAAGAACGCGGACAAGGTCAATGAACAATCAGAAACTTTAATATGCCGTCTGCCAACAGTACAAAATAAAGAGAAAGGCAAACGACGGAAATTAGAGATAGATCGGTCAAAGGTACGTACATTGGTAGCTGGACCCACTTGGGATCCGGCTCGTTGGGATGGAGATATCTGGTACTCCTCTGACGCAGAATATGAGTGGACAGATGGAGAGTGAGGAGAATGAGAGGAAACTAAAGACCCTCCCCCATACGCTCCGGGCACGGAAGCTAGATCCCTTATGACAAATAAGACGAAACGGCAAGATGGGGAACATCTGGTAACCACTAGAGGGGTGCGTGACTTCACCACTAGTGAGTTACAAGAAATAGGGTCTCGATTTCACCAAAAACCCGGGGAACCATTGTCAGAATGGCTAACCCGGATTTGGGACCAGGGAGCATCATGCGTAATACTTAACCCCGAAGAGTTAACAAAAATACGGACCACCATATCACAGCAGTGCTACGGAATGTCCAGGGCACACGTTCGCTATGGGACATGGTTACTATAGGGGTCCGGCAAAGCTATCCCTCTGCCGTTGATTGGGAAGGGGAGGTAAAACCTTGGAATACTGTGGCGGAGGGTGCGATACAGTTGCGCAACCTGGCAACACAGAGAGGATTATATCACCAACAATATGGGGGGCCAGATCAGGAGCTCTTTACGACAGGAATGCGGGGCAGGCTGATGAAGAGTGGCCCTCCTATGATGAGGGGTGTGCTACTCGCATTACTGGGACCAGCCCAAGGGCAGCGGGTGGGGCACGCTTGCCTCTTGTTAGGACAGTTAGAGGATGCAGAAGATAGTATGCGAGAGTCGAGAACGGCTAATGCAGAGGGGGATCGGGACCAGCGACAAGGGTCGACCTCTGGGAAAGGTACAGGGTCAAGAAAGACAAAAAAAAGAATTACGCGGAGGGACATGTTCACGACTTTACTGATTGCAGGGGTCCCCAAGGGAAAAGATTGATGGAATCCCAACAGGAGCGATGTATTCTATATGGAAGCAACACTGTGTCCCGGGAACAGGGAAGGGTTAAAGGAGGGAGATAAAGGAGACTAAGTCGGATAGCGATAAGTCTGCGGATGCAGAGAAACCACCTCCCGCTAGCCTATACACCAATGTAGAAGAGCTGAGGAAGGCTAATAATCCCCTTGACTAGTGGTGTGGCCGGGATCCGGGAGTACTCCCTGTTATAACCACATCAACCCAAGCTCCCGGGGATCTGAGGCCACACATTCCGATTACGATACATTGGCGGGGGTGGGGGAACATACAAAGAGATGTTGCTTTACTAGACACAGGGGCAGAAGTTATTATTATCCATGGAAATCCTAGGAAATACACAGGGACCCGTATGATGATTAATGGGTTCGGAGGGGCAGAAAGGCCGCTGTCCGAACAATTATCAGAATGGCGTTGGGAAATGGGCCCCGCGCTGGGTAATGGTCTTAATATCGGCAGTAAAGGAACATATTATTGGGATGGACCTTTTAAAGGGAACCACACACAACACCTCGTTCGGACGATTCTCATTTGGGATACGGACGATCACTGTGATTGCAGGGGAAGCAAAGTGGGAACCAGTGGTAATACCACGGCCATCGCGTATAGTGACTATGAAACAGTACCGAATACCTGGGGGACTCAAAAGAAATAGGGGAAACCATACAAGGGCTCTTGGACACGGATATCATTAGACATGCGGTGTCCCCCTACAATAGCCCTGTTTGGCCTGTGCAGAAACCCGACAAAAGTTGGAGGATGACTGTGGACGACCGACAACTGAACAAATTTGCCCCTCCCCTGGCAACCGCTGTCCCAGATGTAGTAACTATAACAGAGCGACTGTCTGAAGAAGGTGCGGAGTGGTATGCGGTAATCGACCTGGCCAATCCCTTTTTCTCCATTCCAATAGCGGAAGAATCCCAGGACCAGTTTGCATTCACTTGGGAAGGGAGGCAATACACGTTTAAATGCCTCCCTCAGGGTTACCTACATAGCCTTACCCTATGCCACGGATTGGTGGCTCGGGACCTGGACATGTGCACGTTGGCTCCTAATGTCTCACTGGCACACTACATCGATGATGTACTAATAAGGGGTCCCACCGAGGTAGTGGTGTCAGAAGCCCTAGCTACTTTAGTCCAACACATGTGAGACAGGGGCTGGGAGATAAATCTGAGAAGGTGCAGGGCCCTAGCCAGACTGTCCAGTTTCTGGGGATCCAATTGTCTCGGGGTGAGCGAACCTGAGCCTGTGAAGAATAAAATTCAAGAAATGGCTAACCCCACGAATAAAACTGAGACACAATGGTTCGTGGGACTATTGGGTTACTGGAGGAGACACATACCTCACCTCACAATGTTATAAAAACTGCTGTATGCCGTAACACGAAAAAAGGCCCACTTCGAGTGGGGAAAGGAACAACAGGTGGCTTTTGATGCAGCCAAAAAAGCCGTAGCTCAAGCTTTACCCCTAGCCCCGCGAGTGCCTGGACAGGCTTTTGAGCTACAGGTATCCGTTACCAATGATACTGCAGTATGGAGTTTGTGGCAGGTTCAACATGGCATTCGTATACCATTAGGGTTCTGGTCTAGAAAATTGACAGATGATGCTACTCGTTACACTCCATTTGAGAAACAATTATTAGCATGTTATTGGGCCCTAACAGAAACAGAAGGACAGACAGGGGACGGTAAAGTCAGTTTAAGACCAGACCTACCCATATTATCCTGGGTTCTCTCAGAAAATGAGACACACAAGGTTGGGCGAGCGCAGCAAAGCTCCATAGTGCGCTGGAAATGGTATATCGCAGACAGAGCAAGTAAAGGAAAGAAGGAATCACCCGACTACATGAGCATGCGGCTGAATACCCACAAACAGCTGAGAGTGAACTTACGCAGTCGTCTGTCAGTTTAACCCAGGAGACACCAATCTCATGGGGCGTGTCTTTTGAACAGTTAACACCTGAAGAGCGTAGCCATGCCTGGTTCACAGATGGCTCAGCGGTCTGGCGAAATGGTCTTCGGCGATGGCGTGCTGCTGCCTTCAATCCAAAAACCCAGACAATTGTGCATGATGAGGGCGTGGGAGGCTCCAGCCAGCTAGCAGAACTAGCAGCTGTAGTCCTTGCGTTCGAAGAGGAACAGCAACAAGTACACATATATACTGACTCATGGGCAGTAGCCAATGGCATGGCGAGCTGGATGCAAAACTGGCATGAACATAACTGGCAAATAACTGGGAAAGACTTGTGGGAAAAGCACCTGTGGGAACAAATATGGTCCAAAGCCCAGAAGATGAAAATAACTGTATATCATGTGGATGCTCACATGAAGAACACTTCAAAGACCTCTGAACATAATAACACCATTGATAATATAGCCCGGGTATGGACTGTCAAAGAGGCGGAAGAGGAAGAATATGGCATAGGCAAGTGGGCCCACCACATATCTGGACATTTGGGTATTCGGGGTACGATACAATGGGCACGAAATAGGGGGTTACATTTGACTACGTACGGTGTCAAACAGATCATAAACACCTGTGAAATTTGTCAAAAGGTGCAGAATTTTCCCCTACAATGACCATATTAAGAGAGGGACTCAACCAGCACAAATATGGCAAGTTGATTATGTGGGACCTTTACCATTGCAACAACGGTTCCAATATTTGCTCACTGCTGTTGATACCTATTCTGGACTTTTGACAGCTTATCAGTGACTAAAGCGAATCAACAAAGTACGATTAAAGGACTGGAGAATTTAATCACATATTGCGGTGAGTCAGCAGAAGTACAGTCCGATAATGGGTCGCACTTCACAGGTCAAACAGTGCAACAATGGGCGGTAGACAACGGGATCTATTGGATGTTTCACATACTTTACTATCCGCAAGCTGCAGGGTTGATATAATGCATGAATGGACTACTTAAGCAACAGATTAAAATATTAACTCCCACTAACACATTGCAAGGGTGGTTAAAGGTCTTACCACAAGCAGTGCACAATCTGAATCACTGACTATTGCGGAGGGGATCTCCCATAAGCCACGTGTTAGGCAAAGTTAGTGTCCCTACTATTGAAAAAGAAAATCAGACTCAGGACACAGTTTGTGAAGGAGGAAAAGTGTGGGTGCAGTACCCCCAGAAACCCTTACAAGCAGGGGAAATCTTAGCGAAAGGAGAAGGAAACACTTATTGGGTGCTCCTGACTGGTCAAGATATTCCTCTCTGTGTTGACAAGGGTAAATTGACTACATGGGGCTGAATTAACATACTTATGCTTCCTCCCACAGGAATTCTGCCCAAAATGGTGACTTACCAACTCGTGCTGGCCAGTCTCTGTGTCTTGTTATCTGTGATTGTGCTACATCCATCCTCAAACACAGCATGGGATGGCCGTATAGGGTGGTGATTAGCTAACACTGATCATACGCAAGACAATTTTACCTGTCCTTCCGGGCAAAGCTGCACTATCGGACACTGGAACATCACTTGTGATGCATGCGGGTACTGGGGAGGCCCAGGACAGATGCTATTAACAGTAAGCACTTGGGCCAGCATCACGTTATCAATCAAGTGGTAAAAAGATATGTCAATGATATGCAATGTGCACTCCAATGTGTCGTTATTGCACAACGTCACATGGTTAAGGAGTTGGGCCCGCAACATTACGTCAAGCAATGATACTATGTCAGACGAAATTAAGTTAAATGCGTCTCTGTGGTATGGATGTACAACTGCCTCCATAATCACTGGTAGGGGGATTATGGGCCACTTTTGGTCAATGCGTGTAGTTAAACATTCTAAGAGCCCCATGGATCATTTGCAACAACTACACTCTATATGTACACCTGTGCTTACATCCCCATCCATATTAAATCTCACACTACAAGTCCGGTATGCGGACAAGCTGTCTGACACTTGTAATATAACAACAATGAAAGCAAATCTGAAAACGTCAGTAAGACAAAGGCGTGATATAGTAGCCACAATATTAGGAGGCGTAGAAACAGGAACAGAAGCATTAAACTCTATGGATATCGAGACCTTACAAAACAAAATACAGAAGGTGGGGAGACTCACTGGAGATGCAATTCGATTGCGAAATGCATGGAACAGAGGTCACACAGGACAGATGTTTTCTAGTTGGCTGTCGGACGTAATGCGGTGGGAACACATAGATAAAACTGCTCAAGAGATAGGGAGTGTCACCGGGCAACAACAAGAATTAGGTCATCACACACAATGCATGTTTGAACAAGTAACCCGGCAACTATTAAGGGCCGAGTTAGAATGTATTGCCATGTCAGGGCATGCAAATAGTTAGAGCAAAATATTCCACTTAGGGGTAAAACCTGATATGCAACATACACATTGTGATGACCAGGAGTGTAACTTTACTATGAGAATAGTCAATATCACAAAAACCAACATTTGGTGCCAGTTTATAGTGCTTCCCCACCTGTATGGCCAAAATCTGTGGGTACCCGAGTTCAAGGGTAGATGGATTGATGCTGGCATAGAATTCACCAAGCTCAAGATTGTCAAATATGGCCTTTAGGTACGGTGTGTCCTTTGCACATACCTGTGTTTGAACCATGCTCCCTACAGCATACAGCGGGAACATGTATTTGGACACTTGTACCATACAATGATACAATTTTACATGAAATCGGACAGAATCATGTTTGTATTACTCGTGTCTATCCCATTTATCTTGATGGCGCCCGTAAAGATCCTCCTCTAAATGCTTGCTTTAAAGATGTGTATACCATATATGACCTTCATTCTAATAGGTCATATCGATTGGGACGATGGAAAAATGTTGTGCACCATCGCACCGTCCTAGGCATTACTAACCTTCCTCCCACTGTAGACCTAACCCGTTTAGCTCAATTTCTAAAAGATAACCAAAAGGTCACTGACGAATTGAGCAAACGAGGGCGTACTCTTCATAGTTTGCAAGTTGCTATGAGTTACAGTGAAGGCGCCTTGGTCAGAGTTGCGACAACAGTCACTGACCTTACGGTACACCATTGGTGGGACATCTTTTACGGATGGTCCCCCAAAAAATCCGCCGCTTTGAAGCTGTTAATACATCCTATTGTTGTTTTACTCGTCGCGTTATTATTGATATTACTGCTTGTATGTATTCTTTGGTGTAGATTGCGGGCATTGCTTGCGCATACTCAACGTCAATGCATTACGCCTTTAACTCGATTACATTACTTAGAAAGTCTAAATATCAAGGGTGGATTGTATTGTATAGGGTTAATCACATAGGGTTAATTATGATATTCTGACATTTACAGTGTGTTTCTGCTTCATGCCTCGTGGAATGTTGTTGATGCAGAGCGAGAGAGAGAGAGCGAGACCTTGATGCACACACCATCTTGTTTATGGGACGATCGGCGCCTCGAGGTCTCATGCTTTGTGGAAGAACAGCTGGGGCCTTACAGATTAGGAGTTGGCCATAAGCCACATGCACCCATGTTTGTTCAATAGTATAAAGGAACGGAACTGTCCAGTAGCTCTTTGAACTTCACCTGGGACCGTGATTCGCGAGCGGTGCCGGGACCCCCAAGGCTCCTGACCAGCCGTCGTTGTGGAGTTCCCAACGGGCCGAAGGCTGTGAGCTTTGTTGCATCTTATCATACTTCTCTTTTCTTCGTAAACTGTATTATGTTTCTTTTCTCTCAGTAAACGGTGTTTTATCTTTACTTCATTTGTCTTGTCTCTTATTTAACATTCATCCAGATCCCGAACCTGGATCTATTATTATCGATCCAAAACAGTCGGTGACTGCAGCGACTGTGGGCGCACAGGCTGGGATATTGTGGTTGAGGACCCGGTAGCCCACAGTGGTTCTCCACGAATTGTGCGGTTTCCTAACCGGCCAAAGTGGTGAGTTCATGTGGGTGGCTATCGGTCTCAACACTCCCTGTGTGACTAGGGAACCCAGGGCAATCTCCAGGTCTGCTTCTGCCTCCCTAAGGAAATTATACTGTTTTTGAGCCCAAAGTTTACCCCCAAGCTACCAGCAAGGGCCCCAATTATACCTGAGAGGTTGCTTAAATTTCACGCCTAAACTCGGGTGCACAATTGATTTTTGATGACTGCTTTTGTGCGATTTTGGTAGGCTGATCAACTGTAATGTGATCCCTTTGTGAGAATTTTGATGGGCTGAGTGAGCATTAGCATGATACAAGATCCCCAAAGGTGTTGATGGGGTTTCCGAATGGTGCTGTTCGAATATAATCAGGTCTTGATACTATCCATTCTGTGTTTTGCTGATGCCAGGGTTTTTCTGTATAGCCGTTTTAAGAACTATTAAAATATGTATGTATCTGAGTCCCCGTTAAGTGGGCTTTTGTTAGACTGCTAATGTCTCCCTGGAGCCCGCCTTCCAGGTGGATTAGTAGCCTTGTAAGGATTTAATTTCCCTATGCAGACCCAGCATACAATTTAAAATGTCCAACTCAATCTAAAAGGCCCTAGATTAGTCCAAAGGTGCCTAATAGGGAGATATTGCTGTCCACATTTCTCCTCCAAAAGTCTGACACTGTTCCCTTTTAAATTCCAAATACATGTCCATTGAGTCGGGGATCCCAGAATTTTGTGAATCCTACACTGCAGCACTATCTTTCTACGCATCTGGCCCCTTTCAGGCTTTAGCTGGTGACATCTGTGGTATCTCTCAGCACGTGACACACTACTCCATTCGACATGTGACTGAAGCCCTTTACGCTCGCAGGATGGACTTTATAAACTTCCCTATGACCAGGGAGGCACAGACCAGGAGGGCTTTGGGTTTCTCGAGAATAGCAAATTTCCCCAAGGTGCAGGGAGCAATAGACTGCCCGCACATCGCCCTGAAAGCACCTTTACAGAACACGGAGGTGTTTCGCAACCGAAAGGGATTTCACTCCCTAAATGTGCAGCTCATTGTCAACCACAACCAAATTATCGTCGCAGTTAACGTGAAATTTCCAGGCTGCATCCATGATGCACACACCCTGTGTGAGAGCACCGTGTCTGACCTGTTTGACAGTCAGCCATAAGGTCATGATTGGATGCTGGGGGATAAAGGATATGGCCTTCCCAGTTGGCTCATGACCCCCCTGCATAATCCTCTGACGGAAGCAGAGAAGCGTTACAATGAAAGCCACATCACTACACGCAATATCGTCAAAAAGATAATTGGATGCTCAAGCAGCGCTTCAGGTGCTTGGACCATTCTGGAGGCAGCCGACAGTACCACCCTGACTAGGTCGCTGAGTTTATTGTGGTGTGCATGCTGCATAACCGAGCTATAAGGAGAGGACAACAATTGCCAGATGGGGCTGCCGGTCTACCTCAGGAAGGATTGGAGGCGGAAGAGGCAGACGATGAGGAGCAGGAGGCTGGTGAGGACCTCAGGGAGGATAATCAGCCTGGTGATGAATCCTTGGTCCCAACCCCCCACCCCCCACTCCCTCTAAAGACTGCAAAAACCCGGTGGGAGTTATGCGGCCGCAAAGCTGTTGCGCCAGCAGCTCATAAATGAACACTTTGCATGAACTTACGTTGGGGACAGTCACCGTTACAGTTACGGTTATGGCAAAACAACAGTTGCGTTTGCATTGAGTTACGTTTAATCCTTGCCTGGTCTGGCCTGGCCATTGTTTTACAACAGTTGCATTCATGTTTTTCCTTAACCTATGTTATTAGAAGACACTGCACAACAATTGTAAAGTGAAATAATTTTTAAAAATTATATTAACAAGATTTATTAAATGTTTTAAAATAAAACCCACCCACCCACCCACCCAACCCACAGCCCAACAGTGAAACAACAATAACAATTTTAACAATATAGCACCTGCCGCCATGTTTCCCCCCCCAGATCCTGGTCCCCCCCGTGTCCTCGCCCCACCCACCCGTTTTGGTCCCGAGGTTGTACCGAGACAACGACGCTGGCGTATAGCGGGCAACCTCAAGACTTCCTGCCATGGTGGGGGTGATGGTGGCGCGATCGCCTGTTGGGGGGGGGGGGGGGTGTTGGAGGGGAAGACAAAGCTTGGGAATCGCCTTCCGAGTCAGAAGGAAGTGCTTCCTCCTGACACACTTGTGTGCTGGTGCTTGTGGTGTGTCGGATCACCTTGGGGTGCAGCGCCGTGTCCCGCCAACAACGCATGCCGAAGGCATCAATGGCGATGGTCTGTGCACGCAGCTCCATGAGCGTCTGCTCCGATACCTCCGCTTGGCGAGCAGACACCCGGGAGAAGTCCTGCGTGAAGGCCACAAACGCCTGGAGATGGTCGCAACTAATCGCGACAGTCTCCTCGCACAGTCTTGTCAAGCCCTCCATGCGATCGGCCAGGGTAGGTGTGTGCTCACCTCACTGACCCGACCTCCGTGAAGTCTGCGAGAACACTAATAAGCACCTTGGCATCGCCAGCTGCACGCCGCTTGGTCCCGCTACCTCTTCGTTCGAAACCAAACTCATGGCCGCAGGTCCCACAGTTTGAAGCACTTTGCTGATCGATGTTAGGGTCTTCCTCCTCCGTCTCCTCCGGCTCGGTAATCTCGTGCTCGTCCTCTTCATCCTCCTCCTCACCACCTGTGGTCATGAGCACCTCCAGCGGTGCTGGTGCTGTTGCTGGTGGCTCCATTTGTACCTCTGGTGCTGGGCAACCTGCAAAACACAATTAGAACAGAAGGGTGCACATGAAGCTTGCGCTTATGGGTCCCCACAAGCACCGTCGCTCTCTCCTCAATCTCCCATAGTTCTTGCAGCTGAGCAGGGCCACCTCCAGTGCGCCTCAACTCTCTCCTGTTGTTAGATAACGTCCTCTGCAAACGTGACAAGAGCATGGCATGAGCTAAGGTACTATTGTGGAAAGTCAACAGTTTCCAACGTTATATGCTAATAGGGTTTTATCCACAATTGATGCACAGTTATAACAAAGATCGTGTTTAGGAGCTAATGCTTGACACTTCATCTTTCTCGACTACAATCTCCATTGAAGTCGGCAATGACAATGACAGGAGCTAATGTACCAAAGTGTCCCAGGGCAGACAGGGAGCCAGGGCAGCTCTTCCCCCAGTCCATGACGGGTCAGTGTGTAAGTGACAGCAGCCAGAGAGACTTAATAAGGGCACAGGTTCATAGCCCTGTCTGGATCTTAGCAGGGAATGTATGTAAGAATAACAAGCTTAAATTCAATCCAGGAGATTAATTACAATTACAATTTGCATCATTACAATTTAAAATCCTACTTACTCTTGCCGAAGCAACCAGGCTGTTCCAGCACTTGCGGCACTGGTCGGAGCCCCTCGCCTCATGGGATGCCGAGGATACCACGTCGGCGATCTCGCCCCAGATTCCCCAATACGCCCAGGGTGGGGGTTTCCCTTTAGCACTCCGGGTTAATTGGGCCCACCAGGAGTGCACCTCCGCAATGAGGGCCTCGGTGGCCTCATCCGAGAATGGTTCGGCCCTCTTCCACCCCCCCTCCACATCACGTATGCTGTGATCTGAGTCAGATATTTTCAGTAAAACTGCTTTTTCTCTGCTTTATTTAAAGTGAACTTGTTCTTTCTCTGTATTATTTAAAGTGAACATGCTCTTTCTCTTTCTGTCCTCTCTCTATCTCTCTCATTCTCCCTCCCCCTCCCTTTGTCTTCTGCGCTTGTGTGTATGACCCCTGACCTCCAGAAATGCAGGAAAACCTGTCCACCAAAAGGAAACGCATGCGCAGAAGGCCGTTGCTAGGGAAGCTTTGCTTTCCACATCGCCGGGCCATCACTTCGCCCAATTCACATCGCCGGGCCATCCCTTCACCCATTTCACATCGCTGGACCATTCCTTCACCCATTTCACATCGCTGGGCCATCCCTTCACCCATTTCACATCGCCGGGCCATCCCTTCACCCATTTCACATCACTGGACCATCCCTTCACCCATTTCACATCGCTGGGCCATCGCTTCACCCATTTCACATCGCTGGGCCATCCCTTCACCCATTTCACATCGCTGGGCTATCCCTTCACCCATTTCACATCGCTGGGCCATCCCTTCACCCATTTCACATCGCTGGGCCATCCCTTCACCCATTTCACATCGCCGGACCATCTCTTCACCCATTTCACATCGCCGGACCATCCCTTCACCCATTTCACATCGCTGGGCCATCGCTTCACCCATTTCACATCGCTGGACCATCCCTTCACCCATTTCACATCGCTGGGCTATCCCTTCACCCATTTCACATCGCTGGGACATCCCTTCACCCATTTCACATCGCTGGGCCATCCCTTCACCCATTTCACATCGCCGGACCATCTCTTCACCCATTTCACATCGCTGGGCTATCCCTTCACCCATTTCACATCGCCGGACCATCTCTTCACCCATTTCACATCGCTGGACCATCACTTCACCCATTTCACATCGCTGGGCCATCCCTTCACCCATTTCACATCGCTGGACCATCTCTTCACCCATTTCACATCGCTGGGCCATCCCTTCACCCATTTCACATCGCTGGGCCATCCCTTCACCCATTTCACATCGCCGGGCCATCCCTTCACCCATTTCACATCGCTGGACCATCCCTTCACCCATTTCACATCGCTGCACCATCCCTTCACCCATTTCACATCGCCGGACCATCCCTTCACCCATTTCACATCGCCGGACCATCTCTTCACCCATTTCACATCGCTGGGCCATCGCTTCACCCATTTCACATCGCTGGACCATCCCTTCACCCATTTCACATCGCTGGGCTATCCCTTCACCCATTTCACATCGCAGGGCCATCCCTTCACCCATTTCACATCGCTGGGCTATCCCTTCACCCATTTCACATCGCTGGGCCATCCCTTCACCCATTTCACATCGCTGAGCCATCCCTTCACCCATTTCACATCGCTGGGCTATCCCTTCACCCATTTCACATCGCTGGGCCATCCCTTCACCCATTTCACATCGCTGGGCCATCCCTTCACCCATTTCACATCGCCGGACCATCTCTTCACCCATTTCACATCGCCGGACCATCCCTTCACCCATTTCACATCGCTGGGCCATCGCTTCACCCATTTCACATCGCTGGACCATCCCTTCACCCATTTCACATCGCTGGGCCATCCCTTCACCCATTTCACATCGCCGGACCATCTCTTCACCCATTTCACATCGCTGGGCTATCCCTTCACCCATTTCACATCGCCGGACCATCTCTTCACCCATTTCACATCGCTGGACCATCACTTCACCCATTTCACATCGCTGGGCCATCCCTTCACCCATTTCACATCGCTGGACCATCTCTTCACCCATTTCACATCGCTGGGCCATCCCTTCACCCATTTCACATCGCTGGGCCATCCCTTCACCCATTTCACATCGCCGGACCATCTCTTCACCCATTTCACATCGCTGGGCTATCCCTTCACCCATTTCACATCGCTGGACCATCTCTTCACCCATTTCACATCGCTGGGCCATCCCTTCACCCATTTCACATCGCTGGGCCATCTCTTCACCCATTTCACATCGCTGGACCATCACTTCACCCATTTCACATCGCTGGGCCATCCCTTCACCCATTTCACATCGCTGGACCATCTCTTCACCCATTTCACATCGCTGGACCATCCCTTCACCCATTTCACATCGCTGGGCCATCCCTTCACCCATTTCACATCGCCGGACCATCTCTTCACCCATTTCACATCGCCGGACCATCTCTTCACCCATTTCACATCGCCGGACCATCTCTTCACCCATTTCACATCGCTGGGCCATCACTTCACCCATTTCACATCGCCGGGCCATCCCTTCACCCATTTCACATCGCCGGGCCATCCCTTCACCCATTTCACATCGCCGGACCATCTCTTCACCCATTTCACATCGCCGGACCATCTCTTCACCCATTTCACATCGCTGGGCCATCACTTCACCCATTTCATATCGCCGGACCATCTCTTCACCCATTTCACATCGCCGGGCCATCCCTTCACCCATTTCACATCGCCGGACCATCTCTTCACCCATTTCACATCGCTGGACCATCACTTCACCCATTTCACATTGCTAGGCTATTGCTGAGCCAAAAGTCTTGGTCCTAAAAATGGGCGATGTTCCAGCGATCATGAAGGCTGACACATTGCTAAGGCTGGAACATCGCCCATTTTTTGGGTGATAGCCAGCAGAGTGGAAAGTCTAGCCCATGGTTTTCAACAGTCCCTGAGTGTACTGGAAAAATACAGAAACCGAATATCCACTCTCTAATAATAATAACATATTTTATTTATATAGCGCCTTTCACATAGTAAAACATCCCAAGGCGCTTCACAGCAGTGTTACAAAACAGAACAGATACATTTGACACCGAGCCACAAAAGGAGAAATTAGGGCAGATGACCAAAAGCTTGTTTAAAAAGGTAGATTTTAATGGGGGGATCTTAAAGGAGGAAAGTGAAGTAGAGAGGCGTGGAGGCTGGGGGAGAGAGTGCCAGAGCTTAGGGCCCAGGCAGCTGAAGGCACGGCCACCAATGGTTGAGCAGTTGTAATGAGGGATGTTCAAGAGGGCAGAATTTGAGGAGCACAGACATCTTGTGGACTTGTGAGGCTGAAAAAGATTACAGAGATAGGGAGGGGGCGAGGCCATGGAGGGATTTGTAAACAAGGATGAGAATTTTGAAATCGAGGTGTTGTTTAACCGGGAGCCAATGTAAGTCATCGAGCACAGGGGGTGATGGGTGATTGTGACTTGGTGCGAGTTAGGACATGGGCTGCCGAGTTTTGGATGACCTCAAGTTTACGTAGTGTAGAATGTGGAAGGCCAGCCAGGAGTGAGTTGGAGTAGTCAAGTCTAGAGGTAACAAAGGCATGACTGGATACAGTTAAAGGCCGATCACCTTTACTGTGTGTCAATAAAGTCTGTTCCGTATAATCCACCATGAAGTCTGGTGCTTACCCGAAATGTGTTGTGAGCCAGAGGAGAAAGGAGGTTGCTCAACAACTGCCACTGGGGTAATTGGTGGAAGGTCAGCCAGGCGGGGAGGTTTCATTCAGGGCGAAGGTGTCAGCATCCATCAGCCAGATTTCCATCCAGACCATGATATTGGTGCAATCATCCCCAACAAGCTGATGGATGGCAAGGGTCTTGTTCACATGTGAACGGACATTGTGGAGGGAGGTACGGAGAGGGGCAATGGCAGCTGATCCACTGGCAGAGTCCACAGGGTCAGCGTTGGGAGGGGTGAGTGGGACGGGAAGGTGGGATTAGCCCCCAGCTGGGTGGGAAGGTCAGTGAGAGAGTGAGGTGAGGCAGGGACCAGGTCCTCGGCAGAGGATGCCAGAGGGAAGCTGTGGGCTTATCTAAGAAAGAGTCAAACCTGGGATGGCAGCAGGAGAGCAGGGAGGTGGAGGGGTAGTGAAGGGTTGGAGAGGGATTTGGTGGTCGGGGGGGGGGGGGCAGAGTACCCGAGAGGGGAGAAATGAACGGAGGTATGACGACAGGAAAGAGAAAAGATAAAACGGGTCACTAAAGGGGAAATAGAAGTGAAGCAACATCCAAAACATGAAGCACGCAGAATCGGCCTGATTAGCTAGCAAGATTAGAAAGAAAGGGATTTATGTGGGTAGGGGGCAGGGTCGGGAGGGCAGGGGGCAGGGGGTGCAGAGGGCAGGGTTGGGGGGTGCAGGGGCCAGGTCAGGGGGCAGTGGGCAGGGCCTGGGGGGGCAGGGTTGGGGGGGGCAGGGTCGGGAGGACAGGGGGCAGGGTCGGGAGGGCAGGGTCGGGAGGATGGGGCAGGGTCGGGAGGACAGAGGGCAAGGTCAGGGGGCAGGGTCGAGAGGACAGAAGGCAGGGTCAGGGGCAGGACCGGGAGGACAGAGGGCAATGTCAAGGGGCAGGGTCGGGAGGACAGAGGGCAAGGTCAGGGGGCAGGGGCGGGAGGACAGGGGGCAGGGTCGGGTGTCAGGGGGCAGGGTCGGTGGCGGCAGGGGACAGGGTCGGGAGGACAGGGGGCAGGGTCGGGGGGGGGGCAGGGTCGGTGGCGGCAGGGGGTAGGGTCGGGAGGACAGGGGGCAGGGTCGGGGGGGGCATGGTTGGGGGGGGCATGGTCGGAGGGGCAGGGTTGGTGGCGGCAGGAGGCAGGGTCGGAGGATGGGCAGGATCGGGGGATGGGCAGGGATGGGGGATGGGCAGGGTAGGGGGGGCAGGGGGCAGGGTTGGGGGATGGGCAGGGTCGGGTGAGGGGCTGGGTCGGGGGGGCAGAGGGCAGGGTCGGGGGATGGGCAGGGTCGGGGAGCAGGGGGCAGGGTCGGGGATGGGCAGGGTCGGGTGGGGGGCAGAGTTGGGGGGTGGGCAGAGTCGGGTGAGGGGCAGGGTCGGAGGATGGGCAGGATCGGGGGATGGGCAGGGACAGGGCATGGGCAGGGTCGGGGGGGCAGGGGGCAGGGTCGGGGGATGGGCAGTGGCGGGTGAGGGGCTGGGTCGGGGGGGCAGGGTCAGGGGATAGGCAGGGACGGGGGAGGGGCAGGGTCTGGGGATGGGCAGGGTCGGGTGGGGGGCAGAGTTGGGGAATGGGCAGGGTCGGGTGAGGGGCAGGGTCGGAGGATGGGCAGGGTCGGGGGATGGGCAGGGTCGGGGGATGGCAGGGTCAGGGGATGGGCAGGGTCGGGGGATGGGCAGGGTCGGGGGATGGGCAGGGTCGGGGGATGGCAGGGTCGGGGGATGGGCATGGTCGGGGATGGGCAGGGTCGGGTGGGGGACAGGGTCGGGGGATGGGCAGGGTCGGGTGGGGGACAGGGTCGGGTGGGGGACAGGGTCGGGTGGGGGACAGGGTCGGGGGATGGGCAGGGTCGGGAGATGGGCAGGGTCGGGGGATGGCAGGGTCGGGGGATGGCAGGTTCGGGGGATGGGCAGGGTCGGGGGATGGCCAGGGTCAGGTGGCGGACAGGGTCGGGTGGGGGACAGGGTCGGGGGATGGGCAGGGTCGGGGGATGGCAGGGTCGGGGGGATGGCAGGTTCGGGTGATGGGCAGGGTCGGGGATGGGCAGGGTCGGGGGATGGGCAGGGTCGGGGATGGGCAGGGTCGGGTGGGGTGTAGGGTCGGGTGGGGGGCAGGGTCGGGGGATGGGCAGGGTCGGGTGGGGGCAGAGTTGGGGAATGGGCAGGGTCGGGTGAGGGGCAGGGTCGGAGGATGGGCAGGGTCGGGGGATGGGCAGGGTCGGGGGATGGGCAGGGTCGGGGGATGGGCAGGGTCGGGGGATGGCAGGGTCGGGGGATGGGCAGGGTCGGGGGATGGCAGGGTCGGGGGATGGCAGGGTCGGGGGATGGCAGGTTCGGGGGATGGGCAGGGTCGGGGGATGGGCAGGGTCAGGTGGGGGACAGGGTCGGGTGGGGGACAGGGTCGGGGGATGGGCAGGGTCGGGGGATGGGCAGGGTCAGGTGGGGGACAGGGTCGGGGGATGGGCAGGGTCGGGGGATGGGCAGGGTCGGGGGATGGGCAGGGTCAGGTGGGGGACAGGGTCGGGTGGGGGACAGGGTCGGGGGATGGGCAGGGTGGGGGGATGGCAGGTTCGGGGGATGGGCAGGGTCGGGGATGGGCAGGGTCGGGTGGGGTGTAGGGTCGGGTGGGGGGCAGGGTCGGGTGGGGGGCAGGGTCGGGGGGTGGGCAGGGTCGGGTGGGGTGTAGGGTCGGGTGGGGGGCAGGGTCGGGGGATGGGCAGGGTCGGGTGAGGGGCAGGGTCGGGGGATGGGCAGGGTCGGGTGGGGGGCAGGGTCGGGGGATGCACAGGGTCGGGTGGATGGCATGGTCGGGGGATGGGCAGGGTCGGGTGGGGGACAGGGTCGGGGGATGGGCAGGGTCGGGTGGATGGCAGGGTCGGGGGATGGGCAGGGTCGGGTGGGGGGCAGGGTCGGGGGTTGGGCAGGGTCGGGTGGGGTGTAGGGTCGGGTGGGGTGTAGGGTCGGGTGGATGGCAGGGTCGGGGGTTGGGCAGGGTCGGGGGTTGGGCAGGGTCGGGTGGGGTGTAGATTCGGGTGGGGGGCAGGGTCGGGGGATGGGCAGGGTCGGGTGGGGTGTAGGTTCGGGTGGGGGGCAGGGTCGGGGGATGGGCAGGGTCGGGTGGGGTGTAGGGTCGGGTGGATGGCAGGGTCGGGGGATGGGCAGGGTCGGGTGGGGGACAGGGTTGGGGGATGGGCAGGGTCGGGTGGGGGACAGGGTCGGGGGATGGGCAGGGTCGGGGGGTGGGCAGGGTCGGGTGGGGTGTAGGGTCGGGTGGGGGGCAGGGTCAGGGGATGGGCAGGGTCGGATGGGGTGTAGGGTCGGGTGGATGGCAGGGTCGGGGGATGGGCAGGGTCGGGTGGGGGACAGGGTTGGGGGATGGGCAGGGTCGGGTGGGGTGTAGGGTCGGGTGGATGGTAGGGTCGGGGGATGGGCAGGGTCGGGTGAGGGGCAGGGTTGGGGGATGGGCAGGGTCGGGTGAGGGGCAGGGTTGGGGGATGGGCAGGGTCGGGTGAGGGGCAGGGTTGGGGGATGGGCAGGGTCGGGTGGGGGACAGGGTCGGGGGATGGGCAGGGTCAGGGGGTGGGCAGGGTCGGGTGGGGTGTAGGGTCGGGTGGGGGGCAGGGTCAGGGGATGGGCAGGGTCGGATGGGGTGTAGGGTCGGGTGGATGGTAGGGTCGGGGATGGGCAGGGTCGGGTGGGGGGCAGGGTTGGGGGATGGGTAGGGTTGGGGCGGGGGGAACAGGTAACTTTAAACCTGCAGCATGAACTTGTATTTTGGGTAAAATACAGCCACCATTAGAGCCAGAGGAAGGTAAACACTGCAAGAGAAGGGAATGGGGGAGAATGGGCGAAGGATGGTAACGGATGGCCCAGGATAGAGCTGCACAACAAAGGAGCTCCAGAGAGGAATTAAATAGTGACAATGAAAGAGAGGAGTGAAGCAGAGTAAAAGAAATAGGGAGCGAGAGAGAGAGAGAGACCAATGGAGCTGTTTACAATGCCAGCTAACATGGGGGCCAGGAAGGGACGTTTGTTGGGAATCGAGTCGAGGGAGCAGGAGGTGCCTCTGATGGATGAGATGAGCTCGGAGAGGGAATGAGGTGGGATCGGGGAGAAATCAGAGAACGACATGAGTTCAGGGCTAGGGCAGGGGGAATCTCGGGGAAGGCCCACACACAGGCCCCGGGGTGGAGAGCGGGGAGCGGGGAGCATGGACCCTCACACAGGCCCTGGTGGAGCAGGCAGAAACTGAGTGGGATATTAAAGTGTATGGGGTGTGAGGGGGAGAGTGGGATTAGACTGGGTGGGATATTAAAGGGTATGGGGAGTGAGGGGAGAGTGGGATTAGACTGGTTGGGATATTAAAGTGCACGGGGAGTGAGGGGAGAGTGGGATTAGACTGGGTGGGATATTAAAGTGTATGGGGAGTGAGGGGGAGAGTGGGATTAGACTGGGTGGGATATTAAAGGGTATGGGGAGTGAGGGGAGAGTGGGATTAGACTGGGTGGGATATTTAAAGGGAATGGGGAATGAGGGGGAGAGTGGGATTAGACTGGGTGGGATAGTAAAGGGTATGGGGAGTGAGGGGAGAGTGGGATTAGACTGGGTGGGATATGAAAGAGTATGGGGAGTGAGGGGAAGAGTGGGATTAGACTAGGTGGGATATTAAAGGGTATGGGGAGTGAGGGGAGAGTGGGATTAGACTGGGTGGGATATTTAAAGGGTATGGGGAATGAGGGGGAGAGTGGGATTAGACTGGGTGGGATATTAAAGTGTATGGGGAGTGAGGGGAGAGTGGGATTAGAGTGGGTGGGATATTAAAGGGTATGGGGAGTGAGGGGGAGAGTGGGATTAGATTGGGTGGGATATTAAAGGGTATGGGGAGTGAGGGGAGAGTGGGATTAGACTGGTTGGGATATTAAAGTGCACGGGGAGTGAGGGGAGAGTGGGATTAGACTGGGTGGGATATTAAAGTGTATGGGGAGTGAGGGGGAGAGTGGGATTAGACTGGGTGGGAATTTAAAGGGTATGGGGAGTGAGGGGAGAGTGGGATTAGACTGGGTGGGATATTTAAAGGGTATGGGGAATGAGGGGGAGAGTGGGATTAGACTGGGTGGGATAGTAAAGGGTATGGGGAGTGAGGGGAGAGTGGGATTAGACTGGGTGGGATATTAAAGGGTATGGGGAGTGAGGGGGAGAGTGGGATTAGACTAGGTGGGATATTAAAGGGTATGGGGAGTGAGGGGGAGAGTGGGATTAGACTGGGTGGGATATTTAAAGATATGGCGAGTGAGGGGGAGAGTGGAATTAGACTGGGTGGGATATTAAAGGGTATGGGGAGTGAGGGGAGAGTGGGATTAGACTGGGTGGGATATTTAAAGGGTATGGGGAGTGAGGGGAGAGTGGGATTAGACTGGTTGGGATATTAAAGTGCACGGGGAGTGAGGGGAGAGTGGGATTAGACTGGGTGGGATATTAAAGTGTATGGGGAGTGAGGGGGAGAGTGGGATTAGACTGGGTGGGATATTAAAGGGTATGTGGAGTGAGGGGAGAGTGGGATTAGACTGGGTGGGATATATAAAGGGTATGGGGAATGAGGGGGAGAGTGGGATTAGACTGGGTGGGATAGTAAAGGGTATGGGGAGTGAGGGGAGAGTGGGATTAGATTGGGTGGGATATTAAAGGGTATGGGGAGTGAGGGGAGAGTGGGATTAGACTGGTTGGGATATTAAAGTGCACGGGGAGTGAGGGGAGAGTGGGATTAGACTGGGTGGGATATTAAAGTGTATGGGGAGTGAGGGGGAGAGTGGGATTAGACTGGGTGGGATATTAAAGGGTATGGGGAGTGAGGGGAGAGTGGGATTAGACTGGGTGGGATATTTAAAGGGTATGGGGAATGAGGGGGAGAGTGGGATTAGACTGGGTGGGATAGTAAAGGGTATGGGGAGTGAGGGGAGAGTGGGATTAGACTGGGTGGGATATTTAAAGGGTATAGGGAATGAGGGGGAGAGTGGGATTAGACTGGGTGGGATAGTAAAGGGTATGGGGAGTGAGGGGAGAGTGGGATTAGACTGGGTGGGATATTAAAGGGTATGGGGAGTGAGGGGGAGAGTGGGATTAGACTAGGTGGGATATTAAAGGGTATGGGGAGTGAGGGGGAGAGTGGGATTAGACTGGGTGGGATATTTAAAGATATGGCGAGTGAGGGGGAGAGTGGAAATAGACTGGGTGGGATATTAAAGGGTATGGGGAGTGAGGGGAGAGTGGGATTAGACTGGGTGGGATATTTAAAGGGTATGGGGAGTGAGGGGAGAGTGGGATTAGACTGGTTGGGATATTAAAGTGAACGGGGAGTGAGGGGAGAGTGGGATTAGACTGGGTGGGATATTAAAGTGTATGGGGAGTGAGGGGGAGAGTGGGATTAGACTGGGTGGGATATTAAAGGGTATGTGGAGTGAGGGGAGAGTGGGATTAGACTGGGTGGGATATTTAAAGGGTATGGGGAATGAGGGGGAGAGTGGGATTAGACTGGGTGGGATAGTAAAGGGTATGGGGAGTGAGGGGAGAGTGGGATTAGACTGGGTCGGATATGAAAGTGTATGGGGAGTGAGGGGGAGAGTGGGATTAGACTGGGTGGGATAGTTAAAGGGTATGGGGAGTGAGGTGAGAGTGGGATTAGACTGGGTGGGATATTAAAGGGTATGGGGAGTGAGGGGGAGCGTGGGATTAGATTGGGTGGGATATTAAAGGGTATGGGGAGTGAGGGGAGAGTGGGATTAGACTGGTTGGGATATTAAAGTGCACGGGGAGTGAGGGGAGAGTGGGATTAGACTGGGTGGGATATTAAAGTGTATGGGGAGTGAGGGGGAGAGTGGGATTAGACTGGGTGGGATATTAAAGGGTATGGGGAGTGAGGGGAGAGTGGGATTAGACTGGGTGGGATATTTAAAGGGTATGGGGAATGAGGGGGAGAGTGGGATTAGACTGGGTGGGATAGTAAAGGGTATGGGGAGTGAGGGGAGAGTGGGATTAGACTGGGTGGGATATTAAAGTGTATGGGGAGTGAGGGGGAGAGTGGGATTAGACTGGGTGGGATATTTAAAGTGTATGGGGAATGAGGGGGAGAGTGGGATTAGACTGGGTGGGATATTAAAGGGTATGGGGAGTGAGGGGAGAGTGGGATTAGACTGGGTGGGATATTATGGGGAATGGGGAGTAAGGGAAGAGTGGGATTAGACTGGGTGGGATATGAAAGGGTATGGTGAGTGAGGGGAGAGTGGGATTAGACGGGATGGGATATTAAAGGGTATGGGGAGTGATTGGAGAGTGGGATTAGACTGGGTGGGATATTAAAGGGTATGGGGAGTGAGGGAGATAGTGGGATTAGACTGGGTGGGATATTAAAGGGTATGGGGAGTGAGGGGAGAGTGGGATTAGACTGGGTGGGATATTTAAAGGGTATGGGGAATGAGGGGGAGAGTGGGATTAGACTGGGTGGGATAGTAAAGGGTATGGGGAGTGAGGGGAGAGTGGGATTAGACTGGGTGGGATATTAAAGTGTATGGGGAGTGAGGGGGAGAGTGGGATTAGACTGGGTGGGATATTTAAAGTGTATGGGGAATGAGGGGGAGAGTGGGATTAGACTGGGTGGGATATTAAAGGGTATGGGGAGTGAGGGGAGAGTGGGATTAGACTGGGTGGGATATTATGGGGAATGGGGAGTAAGGGAAGAGTGGGATTAGACTGGGTGGGATATGAAAGGGTATGGTGAGTGAGGGGAGAGTGGGATTAGACGGGATGGGATATTAAAGGGTATGGGGAGTGATTGGAGAGTGGGATTAGACTGGGTGGGATATTAAAGGGTATGGGGAGTGAGGGAGATAGTGGGATTAGACTGGGTGGGATATTAAAGGGTATGGGGAATGAGGGGGAGAGTGGGATTAGACTGGTTGGGATATTAAAGTGTACGGGGAGTGAGGGGAGAGTGGGATTAGACTGGGTGGGATATTAAAGTGTATGGGGAGTGAGGGGGAGAGTGGGATTATACTGGGTGGGATATTAAAGTGTATGGGGAGTGAGGGGGAGAGTGGGATTAGACTGGGTGGGATATTAAAGGGTATGGGGAGTGAGGGGAGAGTGGGATTAGACTGGGTGGGATATTTAAAGGGAATGGGGAATGAGGGGGAGAGTGGGATTAGACTGGGTGGGATAGTAAAGGGTATGGGGAGTGAGGGGAGAGTGGGATTAGACTGGGTGGGATATGAAAGGGTATGGGGAGTGAGGGGAAGAGTGGGATTAGACTAGGTGGGATATTAAAGGGTATGGGGAGTGAGGGGAGAGTGGGATTAGACTGGGTGGGATATTTAAAGGGTATGGGGAATGAGGGGGAGAGTGGGATTAGACTGGGTGGGATATTAAAGTGTATGGGGAGTGAGGGGAGAGTGGGATTAGACTGGGTGGGATATTAAAGGGTATGGGGAGTGAGGGGGAGAGTGGGATTAGATTGGGTGGGATATTAAAGGGTATGGGGAGTGAGGGGAGAGTGGGATTAGACTGGTTGGGATATTAAAGTGCACGGGGAGTGAGGGGAGAGTGGGATTAGACTGGGTGGGATATTAAAGTGTATGGGGAGTGAGGGGGAGAGTGGGATTAGACTGGGTGGGAATTTAAAGGGTATGGGGAGTGAGGGGAGAGTGGGATTAGACTGGGTGGGATATTTAAAGGGTATGGGGAATGAGGGGGAGAGTGGGATTAGACTGGGTGGGATAGTAAAGGGTATGGGGAGTGAGGGGAGAGTGGGATTAGACTGGGTGGGATATTAAAGGGTATGGGGAGTGAGGGGGAGAGTGGGATTAGACTAGGTGGGATATTAAAGGGTATGGGGAGTGAGGGGGAGAGTGGGATTAGACTGGGTGGGATATTTAAAGATATGGCGAGTGAGGGGGAGAGTGGAATTAGACTGGGTGGGATATTAAAGGGTATGGGGAGTGAGGGGAGAGTGGGATTAGACTGGTTGGGATATTAAAATGCACGGGGAGTGAGGGGAGAGTGGGATTAGACTGGGTGGGATATTAAAGTGTATGGGGAGTGAGGGGGAGAGTGGGATTAGACTGGGTGGGATATTAAAGGGTATGTGGAGTGAGGGGAGAGTGGGATTAGACTGGGTGGGATATTTAAAGGGTATGGGGAATGAGGGGGAGAGTGGGATAAGACTGGGTGGGATAGTAAAGGGTATGGGGAGTGAGGGGAGAGTGGGATTAGACTGGGTCGGATATGAAAGTGTATGGGGAGTGAGGGGGAGAGTGGGATTAGACTGGGTGGGATAGTTAAAGGGTATGGGGAATGAGGGGGAGAGTGGGATTAGACTGGGTGGGATATTAAAGTGTATGGGGAGTGAGGGGGAGAGTGGGATTAGACTGGGTGGGATATTAAAGGGTATGGGGAGTGAGGGGAGAGTGGGATTAGACTGGGTGGGATATTAAAGGGTATGGGGAGTGAGGGGGAGCGTGGGATTAGATTGGGTGGGATATTAAAGGGTATGGGGAGTGAGGGGAGAGTGGGATTAGACTGGTTGGGATATTAAAGTGCACGGGGAGTGAGGGGAGAGTGGGATTAGACTGGGTGGGATATTAAAGTGTATGGGGAGTGAGGGAGAGAGTGGGATTAGACTTGGTGGGATATTAAAGGGTATGGGGAGTGAGGGGAGAGTGGGATTAGACTGGGTGGGATATTTAAAGGGTATGGGGAATGAGGGGGAGAGTGGGATTAGACTGGGTGGGATAGTAAAGGGTATGGGGAGTGAGGGGAGAGTGGGATTAGACTGGGTGGGATATTAAAGTGTATGGGGAGTGAGGGGGAGAGTGGGATTAGACTGGGTGGGATATGAAAGGGTATGGGGAGAGAGGGGGAGAGTGGGATTAGACTAGGTGGGATATTAAAGGGTATGGGGAGTGAGGGGGAGAGTGGGATTAGACTGGGTGGGATATTTAAAGATATGGGGAGTGAGGGGGAGAGTGGGATTAGACTGGGTGGGATATTTAAAGATATGGGGAGTGAGGGGGAGAGTGGAATTAGACTGGGTGGGATATTAAAGGGTATGGGGAGTGAGGGGGAGAGTGGGATTAGACTGGGTGGGATATTAAAGGGTATGGGGAGTGAGGGGAGAGTGGGATTAGACTGGGTGGGATATTTAAAGGGTATGGGGAATGAGGGGGAGAGTGGGATTAGACTGGGTGGGATATTAAAGGGTATGGGGAGTGAGGGGAGAGTGGGATTAGACTGGGTGGGATATTAAGGGGAATGGGGAGTAAGGGAAGAGTGGGATTAGACTGGGTGGGATATGAAAGGGTATGGTGAGTGAGGGGAGAGTGGGATGAGACGGGATGGGATATTAAAGGGTATGGGGAGTGATTGGAGAGTGGGATTAGACTGGGTGGGATATTAAAGGGTATGGGGAGTGAGGGAGATAGTGGGATTAGACTGGGTGGGATATTAAAGGGTATGGGGAATGAGGGGGAGAGTGGGATTAGACTGGTTGGGATATTAAAGTGTACGGGGAGTGAGGGGGAGAGTGGGATTAGACTGGGTGGGATATTAAAGTGTATGGGGAGTGAGGGGGAGAGTGGAATTAGACTGGGTGGGATATTTAAAGGTATGGGGAATGAGGGGGAGAGTGGGATTAGACTGGGTGGGATATTAAAGGGTATGGGGAGTGAGGGGAGAGTGGGATTAGACTGGGTGGGATATGAAAGGGTATGGGGAGTGAGGGGGAAAGTGGGATTAGACTAGGTGGGATATTAAAGGGTATGGGGAGTGAGGGAGAGAGTGGGATTAGACTGGGTGGGATATTAAAGGGTATGGGGAGTGAGGAGGAGAGTGGGATTAGATTGGGTGGGATATTAAAGGGTATGGGGAGTGAGGGGAGAGTGGGATTAGACTGGTTGGGATATTGAAGTGCACGAGGAGTGAGGGGAGAGTGGGATTAGACTGGGTGGGATATTAAAGTGGATGGGGAGTGAGGGGGAGAGTGGGATTAGACTGGGGGGATATTAAAGGGTATGGGGAGTGAGGGGAGAGTGGGATTAGACTGGGTGGGATATTAAAGGGTATGGGGAGTGAGGGGGAGAGTGGAATTAGACTAGGTGGGATATTAAAGGGTATGGGGAGTGAGGGGGAGAGTGGGATTCGACTGGGTGGGATATTTACAGATATGGGGAGTGGGGCGGAGAGTGGAATTAGACTGGGTGGGATATTAAAGGGTATGGGGAGTGAGGGGGAGAGTGGGATTAGACTGGGTGCGATATTAAAGGGTATGGGGAGTGAGGGGAGAGTGGGATTAGACTGGGTGGGATATGAAAGGGTATGGGGAGTGAGGGGGAGAGTGGGATTAGACTAGGTGGGATATTAAAGGCTATGGGGAGTGAGGGGGAGAGTGGGATTAGACTGGGTGGGATATTTAAAGGTATGGGGAGTGAGGGGGAGAGTGGAATTAGACTGGGTGGGATATTAAAGGGTATGGGGAGTGAGGGGAGAGTGGGATTAGACTGGGTGGGATATTAAAGGGTATGGGGTGTGAGGGGGAGAGTGGGATTAGACTGGTTGGGATATTAAAGTGTACGGGGAGTGAGGGGAGAGTGGGATTAGACTGGGTGGGATATTCAAGTGTATGGGGAGTGAGGGGGAGAGTGGGATTAGACTGGGTGGGATATTAAAGAGTATGGGGAGTGAGGGGAGAGCGGGATTAGACTGGGTGGGATATTTAAAGGTATGGGGAATGAGGGGGAGAGTGGGATTAGACTGGGTGGGATATTAAAGGGTATGGGGAGTGAGGGGAGAGTGGGATTAGACTGGGTGGGATATGAAAGGGTATGGGGAGTGAGGGGGAGAGTGGGATTAGACTAGGTGGGATATTAAAGGGTATGGGGAGTGAGGGAGAGAGTGGGATTAGACTGGGTGGGATATTAAAGGGTATGGGGAGTGAGGGGGAGAGTGGGATTAGATTGGGTGGGATATTAAAGGGTATGGGGAGTGAGGGGAGAGTGGGATTAGACTGGTTGGGATATTGAAGTACACGAGGAGTGAGGGGAGAGTGGGATTAGAGTGGGTGGGATATTAAAGTGTATGGGGAGTGAGGGGGAGAGTGGGATTAGACTGGGTGGGATATTAAAGGGTATGGGGAGTGAGGGGAGAGTGGGATTAGACTGGGTGGGATATTAAAGGGTATGGGGAGTGAGGGGGAGAGTGGAATTAGACTAGGTGGGATATTAAAGGGTATGGGGAGTGAGGGGGAGAGTGGGATTAGACTGGGTGGGATATTTAAAGATATGGGGAGTGATGGGGAGAGTGGGATTAGACTGGGTGGGATATTAAAGGGTATGGGGAGTGAGGGGGAGAGTGGGATTAGACTGGGTGCGATATTAAAGGGTATGGGGAGTGAGGGGAGAGTGGGATTAGACTGGGTGGGATATGAAAGGGTATGGGGAGTGAGGGGGAGAGTGGGATTAGACTAGGTGGGATATTAAAGGGTATGGGGAGTGAGGGGGAGAGTGGAATTAGACTGGGTGGGATATTCAAGGGTATGGGGAGTGAGGGGAGAGTGGGATTAGACTGGGTGGGATATTAAAGGGTATGGGGTGTGAGGGGAGAGTGGGATTAGACTGGGTGGGATATTAAAGGGTATGGGGAGTGAGGGGAGAGTGGGATTAGACTGGGTGGGATATTAAGGGGAATGGGGAATAAGGGAAGAGTGGGATTAGACTGGGTGGGATATGAAAGGGTATGGGGAGTGAGGGGAGAGTGGGATTAGACGGGATGGGATATTAAAGGGTATGGGGAGTGATTGGAGAGTGGGATTAGACTGGGTGGGATATTAAAGGGTATGGGGAGTGAGGGAGATAGTGGGATTAGACTGGGTGGGATATTAAAGGGTATGGGGAATGAGGGGGAGAGTGGGATTAGACTGGTTGGGATATTAAAGTGTACGGGGAGTGAGGGGAGAGTGGGATTAGACTGGGTGGGATATTAAAGTGTATGGGGAGTGAGGGGGAGAGTGGGATTAGACTGGGTGGGATATTAAAGAGTATGGGGAGTGAGGGGAGAGCGGGATTAGACTGGGTGGGATATTTAAAGGGTATGGGGAATAAGGGGGAGAGTGGGATTAGACTGGGTGGGATATTAAAGTGTATGGGGAGTGAGGGGGAGAGTGGGATTAGACTGGGTGGGATATTAAAGGGTATAGGGAGTGAGGGGAGAGTGGGATTAGACTGGTTGGGATATTAAAGTGCACGGGGAGTGAGGGGAGAGTGGGATTAGACTGGGTGGGATATTAAAGTGTATGGGGAGTGAGGGGGAGAGTGGGATTAGACTGGGTTGGATATTAAAGGGTATGGGGAGTGAGGGGAGAGTGGGATTAGACTGGGTGGGATATTTAAAGGGTATGGGGAATGAGGGGGAGAGTGGGATTAGACTGGGTGGGATAGTAAAGGGTATGGGGAGTGAGGGGAGAGTGGGATTAGACTGGGTGGGATATGAAAGGGTATGGGGAGTGAGGGGGAGAGTGGGATTAGACTGGGTGGGATATTAAAGGGTATGGGGAGTGAGGGGAGAGTGGGATTAGACTGTGTGGGATATTTAAAGGGTATGGGGAATGAGGGGGAGAGTGGGATTCGACTGGGTGCGATATTAAAGTGTATGGGGAGTGAGGGGGAGAGTGGGATTAGACTGGGTGGGATATTAAAGGGTATGGGGAGTGAGGGGAGAGTGGGATTAGACTGGGTGGGATATTAAAGGGTGTGGGGAGTGAGGGGGAGAGTGGGATTAGATTGGGTGGTATATTAAAGGGTATGGGGAGTGAGGGGAGAGTGGGATTAGACTGGTTGGGATATTAAAGTGCACGGGGAGTGAGGGGAGAGTGGGATTAGACTGGGTGGGATATTAAAGTGTATGGGGAGTGAGGGGGAGAGTGGGATTAGACTGGGTGGCATATTGAAGGGTATGTGGAGTGAGGGGAGAGTGGGATTAGACTGGGTGGGATATTTAAAGGGTATGGGGAATGAGGGGGAGAGTGGGATTAGACTAGGTGGGATAGTAAAGGGTATGGGGAGTGAGGGGAGAGTGGGATTAGACTGGGTCGGATATGAAAGGGTATGGGGAGTGAGGGGGAGAGTGGGATTAGACTGGGTGGGATATTAAAGGGTATGGGGAGTGAGGGGAGAGTGGGATTAGACTGGGTGGGATATTTAAAGGGCATGGGGAATGAGGGGGAGAGTGGGATTAGACTGGTTGGGATAGTAAAGGGTATGGGGAGTGAGGGGGAGAGTGGAATTAGACTGGGTGGGATATTAACAGGTATGGGGAGTGAGGGGGAGAGTGGGATTAGACTGGGTGGGATATTTAAAGGGTATGGGGAATGAGGGGGAGAGTGGGATTAGACTGGGTGGGATAGTAAAGGGTATGGGGAGTGAGGGGAGAGTGGGATTAGACTGGGTGGGATATTAAAGTGTATGGGGAGTGAGGGGGAGAGTGGGATTAGACTGGGTGGGATATGAAAGGGTATGGGGAGTGAGGGGGAGAGTGGGATTAGACTAGGTGGGATATTAAAGGGTATGGGGAGTGAGGGGGAGAGTGGGATTAGACTGGGTGGGATATTTAAAGATATGGGGAGTGAGGGGGAGAGTGGAATTAGACTGAGTGGGATATTTAAAGGGTATGGGGAGTGAGGGGAGAGTGGGATTAGACTGGTTGGGATATTAAAGTGCACGGGGAGTGAGGGGAGAGTGGGATTAGACTGGGTGGGATATTAAAGTGTATGGGGAGTGAGGGGGAGAGTGGGATTAGACTGGGTGGGATATTAAAGGGTATGTGGAGTGAGGGGAGAGTGGGATTAGACTGGGTGGGATATTTAAAGGGTATGGGGAATGAGGGGGAGAGTGGGATTAGACTGGGTGGGATATTAAAGGGTATGGGGAGTGAGGGGAGAGTGGGATTAGACTGGGTGGGATATTTAAAGGGTATGGGGAATGAGGGGGAGAGTGGGATTAGACTGGTTGGGATAGTAAAGGGTATGGGGAGTGAGGGGGAGAGTGGAATTAGACTGGGTGGGATATTAACGGGTATGGGGAGTGAGGGGGAGAGTGGGATTAGACTGGGTGGGATATTAAAGGGTATGGGGAGTGAGGGGAGAGTGGGATTAGACTGGGTGGGATAGTTAAAGGGTATGGGGAATGAGGTGGAGAGTGGGATTAGACTGGGTGGGATATTAAAGTGTATGGGGAGTGAGGGGGAGAGTGGGATTAGACTGGGTGGGATATTAAAGGGTATGTGGAGTGAGGGGAGAGTGGGATTAGACTGGGTGGGATATTAAAGGGTATGGGGAGTGAGGGGGAGAGTGGGATTAGATTGGGTGGGATATTAAAGGGTATGGGGAGTGAGGGGAGAGTGGGATTAGACTGGTTGGGATATTAAAGGGTATGGAGAGTGAGGGGAGAGTGGGATTAGACTGGTTGGGATATTGAAGTACACGAGGAGTGAGGGGAGAGTGGGATTAGAGTGGGTGGGATATTAAAGTGTATGGGGAGTGAGGGGGAGAGTGGGATTAGACTGGGTGGGATATTAAAGGGTATGGGGAGTGAGCGGAGAGTGGGATTAGACTGGGTGGGATATTAAAGGGTATGGGGAGTGAGGGGGAGAGTGGAATTAGACTAGGTGGGATATTAAAGGGTATGGGGAGTGAGGGGGAGAGTGGGATTAGACTGGGTGGGATATTTAAAGATATGGGGAGTGATGGGGAGAGTGGGATTAGACTCGGTGGGATATTAAAGGGTATGGGGAGTGAGGGGGAGAGTGGGATTAGACTGGGTGCGATATTAAAGGGTATGGGGAGTGAGGGGAGAGTGGGATTAGACTGGGTGGGATATGAAAGGGTATGGGGAGTGAGGGGGAGAGTGGGATTAGACTAGGTGGGATATTAAAGGCTATGGGGAGTGAGGGGGAGAGTGGAATTAGACTGGGTGGGATATTCAAGGGTATGGGGAGTGAGGGGAGAGTGGGATTAGACTGGGTGGGATATTAAAAGGTATGGGGTGTGAGGGGAGAGTGGGATTAGACTGGGTGGGATATTAAAGGGTATGGGGAGTGAGGGGAGAGTGGGATTAGACTGGGTGGGATATTAAGGGGAATGGGGAATAAGGGAAGAGTGGGATTAGAATGGGTGGGATATTAAAGGGTATGGGGAGTGATTGGAGAGTGGGATTAGACTGGGTGGGATATTAAAGGGTATGGGGAGTGAGGGAGATAGTGGGATTAGACTGGGTGGGATATTAAAGTGTATGGGGAGTGAGGGGGAGTGTGGGATTAGACTGGGTGGGATATTAAAGGGTATGGGGAGTGAGGGGAGAGTGGGATTAGACTGGGTGGGATATTTAAAGGGTATGGGGAATGAGGGGGAGAGTGGGATTAGACTGGGTGGGATAGTAAAGGGTATGGGGAGTGAGGGGAGAGTGGGATTAGACTGGGTGAGATATGAAAGGGTATGGGGAGTGAGGGGGAGAGTGGGATTAGACTGGGTGGGATATTAAAGGGTATGGGGAGTGAGGGGAGAGTGGGATTAGACTGTGTGGGATATTTAAAGGGTATGGGGAATGAGGGGGAGAGTGGGATACGACTGGGTGGGATATTAAAGTGTATGGGGAGTGAGGGGGAGAGTGGGATTAGACTGGGTGGGATATTAAAGGGTATGGGGAGTGAGGGGAGAGTGGGATTAGACTGGGTGGGATATTAAAGGGTGTGGGGAGTGAGGGGGAGAGTGGGATTAGATTGGGTGGTATATTAAAGGGTATGGGGAGTGAGGGGAGAGTGGGATTAGACTGGTTGGGATATTAAAGTGCACGGGGAGTGAGGGGAGAGTGGGATTAGACTGGGTGGGATATTAAAGTGTATGGGGAGTGAGGGGGAGAGTGGGATTAGACTGGTTGGGATATTAAAGTGCACGGGGAGTGAGGGGAGAGTGGGATTAGACTGGGTGGGATATTAAAGTGTATGGGGAGTGAGGGGGAGAGTGGGATTAGACTGGGTGGGATATTAAAGGGTATGTGGAGTGAGGGGAGAGTGGGATTAGACTGGGTGGGATATTTAAAGGGTTTGAGGAATGAGGGGGAGAGTGGGATTAGACTAGGTGGGATAGTAAAGGGTATGGGGAGTGAGGGGAGAGTGGGATGAGACTGGGTCGGATATGAAAGTGTATGGGGAGTGAGGGGAGAGTGGGATTAGACTGGGTGGGATATTTAAAGGGTATGGGGAATGAGGGGGAGAGTGGGATTAGACTGGTTGGGATAGTAAAGGGTATGGGGAGTGAGGGGGAGAGTGGAATTAGACTGGGTGGGATATTAACAGGTATGGGGAGTGAGGGGGAGAGTGGGATTAGACTGGGTGGGATATTAAAGGGTATGGGGAGTGAGGGGAGAGTGGGATTAGTCTGGGTGGGATATTTAAAGGGTATGGGGAATGAGGGGGAGAGTGGGATTAGACTGGGTGGGATATTAAAGTGTATGGGGAGTGAGGGGGAGAGTGGGATTAGACTGGGTGGGATATTAAAGGGTATGGGGAGTGAGGGGAGAGTGGGATTAGACTGGGTGGGATATTAAAGGGTATGGGGAGTGAGGGGGAGAGTGGGATTAGATTGGGTGGGATATTAAAGGGTATGGGGAGTGAGGGGAGAGTGGGATTAGACTGGTTGGGATATTAAAGTGTATGGGGAGTGAGGGGAGAGTTGGATTAGACTGGGTGGGATATTAAAGTGTATGGGGAGTGAGGGGGAGAGTGGGATTAGACTGGGTGGGATATTAAAGGGTATGGGGAGTGAGGGGAGAGTGGGATTAGACTGGGTGGGATATTTAAAGGGTATGGGGAATGAGGGGGAGAGTGGGATTAGACTGGGTGGGATAGTAAAGGGTATGGGGAGTGAGGGGAGAGTGGGATTAGACTGGGTGGGATATTAAAGTGTATGGGGAGTGAGGGGGAGAGTGGGATTAGACTGGGTGGGATATGAAAGGGTATGGGGAGTGAGAGGGAGAGTGGGATTAGACTAGGTGGGATATTAAAGGGTATGGGGAGTGAGGGGGAGAGTGGGATTAGACTGGGTGGGATATTTAAAGATATGGGGAGTGAGGGGGAGAGTGGAATTAGACTGGGTGGGATATTAAAGGATATGGGGAGTGAGGGGGAGAGTGGGATTAGACTGGGTGGGATATTAAAGGGTATGGGGAGTGAGGGGAGAGTGGGATTAGACTGGGTGGGATATTTAAAGGGTATGGGGAGTGAGGGGAGAGTGGGATTAGACTGGTTGGGATATTAAAGTGCACGGGGAGTGAGGGGAGAGTGGGATTAGACTGCGTGGGATATTAAAGTGTATGGGGAGTGAGGGGGAGAGTGGGATTAGACTGGGTGGGATATTAAAGGGTATGTGGAGTGAGGGGAGAGTGGGATTAGACTGGGTGGGATATTTAAAGGGTATGGGGAATGAGGGGGAGAGTGGGATTAGACTGGGTGGGATAGTAAAGGGTATGGGGAGTGAGGGGAGAGTGGGATTAGACTGAGTCGGATATGAAAGTGTATGGGGAGTGAGGGGGAGAGTGGGATTAGACTGGGTGGGATATTAAAGGGTATGGGGAGTGAGGGGGAGAGTGGAATTAGACTGGGTGGGATATTAAAGGGTATGGGGAGTGAGGGGGAGAGTGGAATTAGACTGGGTGGGATATTAACGGGTATGGGGAGTGAGGGGAGAGTGGGATTAGACTGGGTCCGATATTAAAGGGTATGGGGAGTGAGGGGAGAGTGGGATTAGACTGGGTGGGATAGTTAAAGGGTATGGGGAATGAGGTGGAGAGTGGGATTAGACTGGGTGGGATATTAAAGTGTATGGGGAGTGAGGGGGAGAGTGGGATTAGACTGGGTGGGATATTAAAGGGTATGGGGAGTGAGGGGAGAGTGGGATTAGACTGGGTGGGATATTAAAGGGTATGGGGAGTGAGGGGGAGAGTGGGATTAGATTGGGTGGGATATTAAAGGGTATGGGGAGTGAGGGGAGAGTGGGATTAGACTGGTTGGGATATTAAAGTGCACGGGGAGTGAGGGGAGAGTGGGATTAGACTGGGTGGGATATTAAAGTGTATGGGGAGTGAGAGGGAGAGTGGGATTAGACTGGGTGGGATATTAAAGGGTATGGGGAGTGAGGGGAGAGTGGGATTAGACTGGGTGGGATATTTAAAGGGTATGGGGAATGAGGGGGAGAGTGGGATTAGACTGGGTGGGATAGTAAAGGGTATGGGGAGTGAGGGGAGAGTGGGATTAGACTGGGTGGGATATTTAAAGGGGATGGGGAATGAGGGGGAGAGTGGGATTAGACTGGTTGGGATAGTAAAGGGTATGGGGAGTGAGGGGGAGAGTGGAATTAGACTGGGTGGGATATTAGCGGGTATGGGGAGTGAGGGGGAGAGTGGGATTAGACTGGGTGGGATATTAAAGGGTATGGGGAGTGAGGGGAGAGTGGGATTAGACTGGGTGGGATAGTTAAAGGGTATGGGGAATGAGGGGGAGAGTGGGATTAGACTGGGTGGGATATTAAAGTGTATGGGGAGTGAGGGGGGAGTGGGATTAGACTGGGTGGGATATTAAAGGGTATGGGGAGTGAGGGGAGAGTGGGATTAGACTGGGTGGGATATTAAAGGGTATGGGGTGTGAGGGGGAGAGTGGGATTAGATTGGGTGGGATATTAAAGGGTATGGGGAGTGAGGGGAGAGTGGGATTAGACTGGTTGGGATATTAAAGTGCACGGGGAGTGAGGGGAGAGTGGGATTAGACTGGGTGGGATATTAAAGTGTATGGGGAGTGAGGGGGAGAGTGGGATTTGACTGGGTGGGATATTAAAGGGTATGGGGAGTGAGGGGAGAGTGGGATTAGACTGGGTGGGATATTTAAAGGGTATGGGGAATGAGGGGGAGAGTGGGATTAGACTGGGTGGGATAGTAAAGGGTATGGGGAGTGAGGGGAGAGTGGGATTAGACTGGGTGGGATATTAAAGTGTATGGGGAGTGAGGGGGAGAGTGGGATTAGACTGGGTGGGATATGAAAGGGTATGGGGAGTGAGGGGGAGAGTGGGATTAGACTAGGTGGGATATTAAAGTGTACGGGGAGTGAGGGGAGAGTGTGATTAGACTGGGTGGGATATTAAAGTGTATGGGGAGTGAGGGGAGAGTGGGATTAGACTGGGTGGGATATTAAAGGGTATGGGGAGTGAGGGGAGAGCGGGATTAGACTGGGTGGGGTATTTAAAAGTATGGGGAGTGAGGGGGAGAGTGGGATTAGACTGGATGGGATATTAAAGGGTATGGGGAGTGAGGGAGAGAGTGGGATTAGACTGGGTGGGATATTAAAGGGTATGGGTAGTGAGGGGAGAGTGGGATTAGACTGGGTGGGATATTAAAGGGTATGGGGAGTGAGGGGGAGAGTGCGATTAGATTGGGTGGGATATTAAAGGGTATGGGGAGTGAGGGGAGAGTGGGATTAGACTGGGTGGGATATTAAAGGGTATGGGGAGTGAGGGGAGAGTGGGATTAGACTGGGTGGGATATTAAAGGGTATGGGGAGTGAGGGGGAGAGTGGGATTAGACTAGGTGGGATATTAAAGGGTATGGGGAGTGAGGGGGAGAGTGGGATTAGACTGGGTGGGATATTTAAAGATATGGGGAGTGAGGGGGAGAGTGGAATTAGACTGGGTGGGATATTAAAGGGTATGGGGAGTGAGGGTGAAGAGTGGGATTAGACTGGGTGTGATATTAAAGGGTATGGGGAGTGAGGGGAGAGTGGGATTAGACTGGGTGGGATATGAAAGGGTATGGGGAGTGAGGGGGAGAGTGGGATTAGACTAGGTGGGATATTAAAGGGTATGGGGAATGAGGGGGAGAGTGGGATTAGACTGGGTGGGATATTTAAAGGTATGGGGAGTGAGGGGGAGAGTGGAATTAGACTGGGTGGGATATTAAAGCGTATGGGGAGTGAGGGGAGAGTGGGATTAGACTGGGTGGGATATTAAAGGGTATGGGGTGTGAGGGGAGAGTGGGATTAGACTGGGTGGGATATTAAAGGGTATGGGGAGTGAGGGGAGAGTGGGATTAGACTGGGTGGGATATTAAGGGGAATGGGGAGTAAGGGAAGAGTGGGATTAGACTGGGTGGGATATGAAAGGTTATGGGGAGTGAGGGGAGAGTGGGATTAGATGGGATGGGATATTAAAGGGCATGGGGAGTGATTGGAGAGTGGGATTAGACTGGGTGGGATATTAAAGGGTATGGGGAGTGAGGGAGATAGTGGGATTAGACTGGGTGGGATATTAAAGGGTATGTGGAATGAGGGGGAGAGTGGGATTAGACTGGTTGGGATATTAAAGTGTACGGGGAGTGAGGGGAGAGTGGGATTAGACTGGGTTGGATATTAAAGTGTATGGGGAGTGAGGGGGAGAGTGGGATTAGACTGGGTGGGATATTAAAGAGTATGGGGAGTGAGGGGAGAGCGGGATTAGACTGTGTGGGATATTTAAAGGGTATGGGGAATGAGGGGGAGAGTGGGATTAGACTGGGTGGGATATTAAAGTGTATGGGGAGTGATGGGGAGAGTGGGATTAGACTGGGTGGGATATTAAAGGGTATGGGGAGTGAGGGGAGAGTGGGATTAGACTGGTTGGGATATTAAAGTGCACGGGGAGTGAGGGGAGAGTGGGATTAGACTGGGTGGGATATTAAAGTGTATGGGGAGTGAGGGGGAGAGTGGGATTAGACTGGGTGGGATATTAAAGGGTATGGGGAGTGAGGGGAGAGTGGGATTAGACTGGGTGGGATATTTAAAGGATATGGGGAATGAGGGGGAGAGTGGGATTAGACTGGGTGGGATAGTAAAGTGTATGGGGAGTGAGGGGAGAGTGGGATTAGACTGGGTGGGATATGAAAGGGTATGGGGAGTGAGGGGGAGAGTGGGATTAGACTAGGTGGGATATTAAAGGGTATGGGGAGTGAGGGGGAGAGTGGGATTAGACTGGGTGGGATATTTAAAGATATGGGGAGTGAGGGGGAGAGTGGAATTAGACTGGGTGGGATATTAAAGGGTATGGGGAGTGAGGGGGAGAGTGGGATTAGACTGGGTGGGATATTAAAGGGTATGGGGAGTGAGGGGAGAGTGGGATTAGACTGGGTGGGATATTTAAAGGGTATGGGGAATGAGGGGGAGAGTGGGATTAGACTGGGTGGGATATTAAAGTGTATGGGGAGTGAGGGGGAGAGTGGGATTAGACTGGGTGGGATATTAAAGGGTATGGGGAGTGAGGGGAGAGTGGGATTAGACAGGTTGGGATATTAAAGTGCACGGGGAGTGAGGGGAGAGTGGGATTAGACTGGGTGGGATATTAAAGTGTATGGGGAGTGAGGGGGAGAGTGGGATTAGACTGGGTGGGATATTAAAGGGTATGTGGAGTGAGGGGAGAGTGGGATTAGACTGGGTGGGATATTTAAAGGGTATGGGGAATGAGGGGGAGAGTGGGATTAGACTAGGTGGGATAGTAAAGGGTATGGGGAGTGAGGGGAGAGTGGGATTAGACTGGGTCGGATATGAAAGGGTATGGGGAGTGAGGGGGAGAGTGGGATTAGACTGGGTGGGATATTAAAGAGTATGGGGAGTGAGGGGAGAGTGGGATTAGACTGGGTGGGATATTTAAAGGGTATGGGGAATGAGGGGGAGAGTGGGATTAGACTGGTTGGGATAGTAAAGGGTATGGGGAGTGAGGGGGAGAGTGGAATTAGACTAGGTGGGATATTAACAGGTATGGGGAGTGAGGGGGAGAGTGGGATTAGACTGGGTGGGATATTAAAGGGTATGGGGAGTGAGGGGAGAGTGGGATTAGACTGGGTGGGATATTTAAAGGGTATGGGGAATGAGGGGGAGAGTGGGATTAGACTGGGTGGGATATTAAAGTGTATGGGGAGTGAGGGGGAGAGTGGGATTAGACTGGATGGGATATTAAAGGGTATGGGGAGTGAGGGGAGAGTGGGATTAGACTGGGTGGGATATTAAAGGGTATGGGGAGTGAGGGGGAGAGTGGGATTAGATTGGGTGGGATATTAAAGGGTATGGGGAGTGAGGGGAGAGTGGGATTAGACTGGTTGGGATATTAAAGTGCACGGGGAGTGAGGGGAGAGTGGGATTAGACTGGTTGGGATATTAAAGTGCACGGGGAGTGAGGGGAGAGTGGGATTAGACTGGGTGGGATATTAAAGTGTATGGGGAGTGAGGGGGAGAGTGGGATTAGACTGGGTGGGATATTAAAGGGTATGGGGAGTGAGGGGAGAGTGGGATTAGACTGGGTGGGATATTTAAAGGGTATGGGGAATGAGGGGGAGAGTGGGATTAGACTGGGTGGGATAGTAAAGGGTATGGGGAGTGAGGGGAGAGTGGGATTAGACTGGGTGGGATATTAAAGTGTATGGGGAGTGAGGGGGAGAGTGGGATTAGACTGGGTGGGATATGAAAGGGTATGGGGAGTGAGGGGGAGAGTGGGATTAGACTAGGTGGGATATTAAAGGGTATGGGGAGTAAGGGGGAGAGTGGGATTAGACTGGGTGGGATATTTAAAGATATGGGGAGTGAGGGGAGAGTGGGATTAGACTGGGTGGGATATTTAAAGGGTATGGGGAATGAGCGGGAGAGTGGGATTAGACTGGGTGGGATATTAAAGTGTATGGGGTGTGAGGGGGAGAGTGGGATTAGACTGGGTGGGATATTAAAGGGTATGGGGAGTGAGGGGAGAGTGGGATTAGACTGGGTGGGATATTAAAGGGTATGGGGAGTGAGTGGGAGAGTGGGATTAGATTGGGTGGGATATTAAAGGGTATGGGGAGTGAGGGGAGAGTGGGATTAGACTGGTTGGGATATTAAAGTGCACGGGGAGTGAGGGGAGAGTGGGATTAGACTGGGTGGGATATTAAAGTGTATGGGGAGTGAGGGGGAGAGTGGGATTAGACTGGGTGTTTATTAAAGGGTATGGGGAGTGAGGGGAGAGTGGGATTAGACTGGGTGGGATATTAAAGGGTATGGGGAGTGAGGGGAGAGTGGGATTAGACTGGGTGGGATATTTAAAGGGTATGGGGAATGAGGGGGAGAGTGGGATTAGACTGGGTGGGATAGTAAAGGGTATGGGGAGTGAGGGGAGAGTGGGATTAGACTGGGTGGGATATTAAAGTGTATGGGGAGTGAGGGGGAGAGTGGGATTAGACTGGGTGGGATATGAAAGGGTATGGGGAGTGAGGGGGAGAGTGGGATTAGACAAGGTGGGATATTAAAGGGTATGGGGAGTAAGGGGGAGAGTGGGATTAGACTGGGTGGGATATTTAAAGATATGGGGAGTGAGGGGGAGAGTGGAATTAGACTGGGTGGGATATTAAAGGGTATGGGGAGTGAGGGGGAGAGTGGGATTAGACTGGGTGGGATGTTAAAGGGTATGGGGAGTGAGGGGAGAGTGGGATTAGACTGGGTGGGATATTTAAAGGGTATGGGGAATGAGGGGGAGAGTGGGATTAGACTGGGTGGGATATTAAAGTGTATGGGGAGTGAGGGGGAGAGTGGGATTAGACTGGGTGGGATATTAAAGGGTATGGGGAGTGAGGGGAGAGTGGGATTAGACTGGGTGGAATATTTAAAGGGTATGGGGAATGAGGGGGAGAGTGGGATTAGACTGGGTGCGATAGTAAAGGGTATGGGGAGTGAGGGGAGAGTGGGATTAGACTGGGTGGGATATGAAAGGGTATGGGGAGTGAGGGGGAGTGAGGGGGAGAGTGGGATTAGACTAGGTGGGATATTAAAGGGTATGGGGAGTGAGGGGGAGAGTGGGATTAGACTGGGTGGGATATTTAAAGGTATGGGGAGTGAGGGGGAGAGTGGAATTAGACTGGGTGGGATATTAAAGGGTATGGGGAGTGAGGGGAGAGTGGGATTAGACTGGGTGGGATATTAAAGGGTATGGGGTGTGAGGGGAGAGTGGGATTAGACTGGGTGGGATATTAAAGGGTATGGGGAGTGAGGGGAGAGTGGGATTAGACTGGGTGGGATATTAAGGGGAATGGGGAGTAAGGGAAGAGTGGGATTAGACTGGGTGGGATATGAAAGGGTATGGGGAGTGAGGGGAGAGTGGGATTAGACTAGGTGGGATATTAAAGGGTATGGGGAGTGAGGGGGAGAGTGGGATTAGACTGGGTGGGATATTTAAAGATATGGGGAGTGAGGGGGAGAGTGGAATTAGACTGGGTGGGATATTAAAGGGTATGGGGAGTGACGGGGAGAGTGGGATTAGACTGGGTGGGATGTTAAAGGGTATGGGGAGTGAGGGGAGAGTGGGATTAGACTGGGTGGGATATTTAAAGGGTATGGGGAATGAGGGGGAGAGGGGGATTAGACTGGGTGGGATATTAAAGTGTATGGGGAGTGAGGGGGAGAGTGGGATTAGACTGGGTGGGATATTAAAGGGTATGGGGAGTGAGGGGAGAGTGGGATTAGACTGGGTGGAATATTTAAAGGGTATGGGGAATGAGGGGGAGAGTGGGATTAGACTGGGTGCGATAGTAAAGGGTATGGGGAGTGAGGGGAGAGTGGGATTAGACTGGGTGGGATATGAAAGGGTATGGGGAGTGAGGGGGAGAGTGGGATTAGACTAGGTGGGATATTAAAGGGTATGGGGAGTGAGGGGGAGAGTGGGATTAGACTGGGTGGGATATTTAAAGGTATGGGGAGTGGGGGGAGAGTGGGATTAGACTGGGTGGGATATTAAAGGGTATGGGGTGTGAGGGGAGAGTGGGATTAGACTGGGTGGGATATTAATGGGTATGGGGAGTGAGGGGAGAGTGGGATTAGACTGGGTGGGATATTAAGGGGTATGGAGAGTGAGGGCAGAGTGGGATTAGACTGGGTGGAATATGAAAGGGTATGGGGAGTGAGGTGAGAGTGGGATTAGACGGGATGGGATATTAAAGGGTATGGGGAGTGAGGGGGAGAGTGGGATTAGACTGGGTGGGATATTAAAGGGTATGGGGAGTGAGGGAGAGAGTGGGATTAGACTGGGTGGGATATTAAAGGATATGGGGAATGAGGGGGAGAGTGGGATTAGACTGGTTGGGATATTAAAGTGTACGGGGAGTGAGGGGAGAGTGTGATTAGACTGGGTGGGATATTAAAGTGTATGGGGAGTGAGGGGGAGAGTGGGATTAGACTGGGTGGGATATTAAAGGGTATGGGGAGTGAGGGGAGAGCGGGATTAGACTGGGTGGGGTATTTAAAAGTATGGGGAGTGAGGGGGAGAGTGGGATTAGACTGGGTGGGATATTAAAGGGTATGGCGAGTGAGGGGAGAGTGGGATTCGACTGGGTGGGATATTAAAGGGTATGGGGAGTGAGGGGAGAGTGGGATTAGACTGGGTGGGATATTAAAGGGTATGGGGAGTGAGGGGAGAGTGGGATTAGACTGGGTGGGATATTAAAGGGTATGGGGAGTGAGGGGAGAGTGGGATTAGACTGGGTGGGATTGGACATATGGGGAAAAATACCAGTGCACTGTTGATGGGCTGAATGACCTGTCTGTAGCATTCTGTGATTGTGTGATGATGAATGATGTGGTGTAATTGAGAGAACACGAACACAGACTGTGCTAGTCAGATATCACAGAGCAAAACCCAAGGGAGAGGCAGAGGACAGGATGTGGTCCTCTATTGATTTCCCAGTTGACAGTTGGAGAGGAAGTGTGGGAGATTTGTGATGTTTCGATGTTCCTGACCATCAGAGATGGGAGATTGGAACCTGCCAGCTACCTGGTGACACAATGAAATATCAGCGACACATTTACAAAGCTCGGTGGGAATGTAAGCTGTGAGGAGGACACAAAGAGCCTGCAAAGGGATATGGACAGATTAGCGAGTGGGTAATAGGGTGGCAGATGGAGCATAATGTGGGGTAATGTGAGGTTATTCACTTTGGTTGGAAGAATAGAAAAACAGAATATGATTTTAATGGTGAGGAACTATTAAATGTTGGTGTTCAGAGAGATTTAGATGTTCTCGTACAGGAAACACAGAAAGCTCGCATGCAGGTACAGCAAGCATAGAATCATAGAAATTTACAGCACGGTAGGAGGCCATTTCGACCCATCGTGTCCATGCAGGCCGACCAAGAGCTATCCAGCCTAATCCCACTTTCCAGCTCTTGGTCTGTAGCCTGATAGATTACGGCACTTCAAGTGCACATCAAAGTACTTTTTAAATGTGGTGAGGGTTTCTGCCTCTACCACCCTTTCAGGCAGTGAGTTCCACCCCCAACACCCTCTGGGTGAAGAAATTTCCCCTAAAATCCCCTCTAAACAAGCAAATGACATGTTGGCTTTCATTGCAAGGGGGTTGGAGTACAAGAGTAAGGAATTCTTGCTGTAATTGTACAGGGCTTTGGTAAGCCTACACGTGGAATATACAAGATTCTGAGGGGGATTGACAGGGTAGATGCTGAGAGGTTGTTTCCCCGGGCTGGAGAGTCTAGAACTAGGGGACACAGTCTCAGGATAAGGGGTCGGCCATTTAAGACTGAGATGAGGAGGAATTTCCTCACTCAGAGGGTTGTGTATCTGTGGAATTCTCTACCCCAGAGGGCTGTAGAAGATGAATCGTTGTATATTCAAAGCTGAGATGGTTAGATTTCCGGACTCTGGGGGAAATCAAGGGATATGGAGATCGGGCAGGAAAGTGGAGTCGGTTGAAGATTAGCCATATTCTTAATGAAAGGCAGAGCAGGCTCGAGGGGCCGTTTGGCCTTCTCCTCCTATCTCCTATGTTCTTATGATCTCTGGGTGTAGGTCAGGTCAGTCTGTGCCGGCCGGTGTTGACGTGTGAAATCCAAGTACAGATCAGCTCTGACCGAGGCTCCCAGTTCAGAGCTGTCAGCTTCACACAGAACCAGAGTCCAACAAGATGGGGAGAGAGATCGGGCCTGTTAAAGGAGGCATTGGGCGGGGAGCCTAACAGCACCTTGCTGGGGGGGCGGGGGCGGAGGTTGTTGCTGCTGTTTCAGGGGGAATATCAGTGGGTTATAGGATTATCAGTGTGTTGGGGTGCGTGTGAGCTGCTCACATTGCGGGGCGGGGGGTGAGAATGGTGCGTGTCGGGGAGGTGCGGCTGAATCTCCTCATAAATAAACCCCTGGCTGTTTAAAGTGAAAGGGAAACAGTGTGTGGAGCTGGGGGTTTTGGAGTGATTCACAGGGAGGGGTTTATCAGCCCAGGAGAGTGTGAGAGAGAGCGAGGAAGACGGGGCGGGGAGACAAGAGAGAGGGAGAGCAGTGAGAGAGGGAGATAGACAAAGAGTGTGAGAGAGACAGGAAGACAGAGACAGGGAGAGAGAAAGGTAGAGAGAAGGAGAGGGAGACAGAGTGAGAGGAAAAGACAGAGAGAGAGAGTGACAGAAAAAGTCAGAGGGAGACAGTGAGAGAGACAGAGAGAGGGAGGGGGGACAGAGAGAGGGAGACAGAGAGAGGAGGGAGAGAGCCAGAGGGATTTCTGGAGTAATTCACAGGAAGTTTATCAGCCCAGGAGAGGGATAGTGAGAGAGAGAGAGGGAGACACAAAGGGAGGGAGATAGAGAGTGAGAAGGGGAGACAGAGGGACAGAAAGCGAGGTTGGGGGGTGGGGGAAGAGAGAAAAGGAAGAAAGACTTGGATTTATATAGCACCTTTCATAACCACCGGACGTCTCAAAGCGCTTTACAGCCAATGAAGTACTTTTGGGAGTGTAGTCATTGTTAGAATGTGGGAAACGCAGCATCCAATTTGCGCACAAGCAAGCTCCAACTAACAGCAATGTGATAATGACCAGATAATCTGTTTTAGTGATGTTGAGTGAAAGATAAATATTGGCCAGGGCACCAGGGATAACTCCCCTGCTCTTCTTCAAAATAGTGCCATGGGATCTTTACGTCCACTTGAGAGAGCAGACAGGACCTGGGTTTAACATGTCATCCGAAAGACAGCACCTCACTGGAGTGTCAGCCTAGACTTAGGAACTCCGACACAGATTTAGGAACTCCTACACGGCAAGCGAGCCCAAGGTGGGAAAGGAAACGTTTCAAGGACACCCTCAAAGCCTCCTTGATAAAATGCAACATCCCCACCGACACCTGGGAGTCCCTGGCCAAAGACCGCCCTAAGTGGAGGAAGTGCATCCGGGAGGGCACTGAGCACCTCGAGTCTCGTCGCTGAGAGAATGCAGAAAGCAAGCGCAGGCAGCGGAAAGAGCGTGCGGCAAACCAGACTCCCCCACCCTCCTTTACTCCCACCTGCGACAGACTGTAATTCCTGTACTGGGCTGTTCAGTCACCTGAGAACTCACTTTTAGAGTGCGAGCAAGTCCTCCTCGATCCCGAGGGACTGCCTGTGAGGGTGATGTGCTCAAGTCCCTGGACTGAGACTTGAACCCACAACCTTCTGACTCAGGGGCAGGGTGCTACCCACTGAGTCACAGCTGACACTGAGAGGGAGAGAAATAGAGAGGGAGACAGAGAGACAGATTGAAAGGTCCCGTTCCAGCCGCGATTCCAGGAAACTCCCGCTCCGACCGGGAACCCTAGGCTCAACACAACACATTCCGTGGTTGACCAATCAGAATACACCTCTGCCCATGAGTCATCTGTTGCCGGGCAGAGTGAGAGAGTTCAGGTTTGCTCCAGTCCAGCAAAGCAACAGCCTCTGTCGCCGCCTTGTGGACAAACGATGAGCTTCAGAGAGTCCTTTATTAATTGCTGGGATAGTGGAGAGGCAGTGAGGGTGGGACAGGGAGCTGGTGATAGTGGGACAGAGAGAGCCAGTGAGGGTGGGACAGGGAGCCAGTGATAGTGGGGCAGAGAGCCAGTGAGGATGGGACAGGGAGCCAGTGAGGGTATCAAATTGAAAGTTAAGGTGTTGGGGTGAAAAGGAGGCTACTCTCCTTCAAAGTGGACGAATTGATATCGATAATCGACACCTCGCCTGTCTGTTGGGGTAAAAGGAAGGCTTCTCTCCCTCAGGGTGGATTAACTGATTCAGATAATCGACACCTCGCCCAGCTCCCACTGTATAACAACCACGGAATGCGGTCATAATGGGGGCGAAAGTGTGGCGGTGGAGGGGAGTTCAGTAAGTAGAGGGGGGGGAGTGTGGGTGGGTGGGAGTTCGGTAAGTGGGGGGGGGAGTGTGGGTGGGTGGGAGTTCGGTAAGTGGGGGGGGGGAGTGTGGGTGGGTGAGAGTTCGGTAAGTGGGGGGGGGGGGAGTGTGGGTGGTGGGAGTTCGGTAAGAGTGGGGGGGGAGTGTGTGTGGGTGGGAGTTCGGTAAGTAGAGGGGGAAAGTGTGTGTGGGTGGAATGTCCACTGCTGTTACTCACCGACGGTTTGACACTGGCGCGTTACCACATCTCTCTCCTTCACTTAGAGGAGAGAGCCTCTGCAATTCTTTAAGTTATGTCCACTTGGTCACGAGGGACGGTTTCGGCCGGTCAAGCGGCCTGGCACCCAAGGCAGCGTGCCAGGCTGCATGTTAGTGGCCCGGCACAACCCAGGCGCAGAATTGTCGGCCCGACCTGGCTGTCGGCCAATTAAAAAAATGTCAGCCGCACCAGTCGGTCCCACCATTTAATGGCAGCCCCACCACCATTTTAGAAGCACTCCAAGCACAGTGCACCGACAGAAAAAGCTGGCGGCGACACTGAGCAGCGGCAGCAAGATTTTCTGGGCAGAATTTCACGTTTGCAGGGACACATCGACGGTGCGCGCTCTGATGACACACTCCGGATGGGTCAGCAGCGTCGGGAGGGGCGGGTCACTGCCGGGATACCGCAGCAGCAGAATTTTCAAAATGGCGGCTTGGCCGCTAATTTCCGGCGGTAACATGACTTAAGGGACGGGGCAATTTTGGCTCCTTTGTATCTGTCTTCAAGGTAGAAGACACTAAAAGAAGATACAATAATAGTAAAAAATCAGGGGGCAAAAGGGAGGGAGGAAATAAGCAATCAAAGACCGAGGATATAAAGAGCGAGAGAGAGGGGCCCACACTGACCGGGAGCAGTGAGAGGCCCTGGGCAGGGACTGAGGATATATATATAGAGAGAGAGAGGCCCACACTGACCGGGAGCAGTGAGAGAGGCCCTGGGCAGGGACTGAGGATATATAGAGAGAGGGCCCACACTGACCGGGAGCAGTGAGGGAGGTCCTGGGCAGAGACTGAGGATATGTAGAGAGAGAGAGGGCCCACACTGACCGGGAGCAGTGAGAGAGGTCCTGGGCAGAGACTGAGGATATATAGAGAGAGAGAGAGAGAGAGGCCCACACTGACCGGGAGCAGTGAGAGAGGCCCTGGGCAGGGACTGAGGATATATATATAGAGAGAGAGAGAGGGGCCCACACTGACCAGGAGCAGTGTGAGAGGCCCTGGGCAGGGACTGAGGATATAGAGAGAGAGAGAGGGGCCCACACTGACCGGGAGCAGTGTGAGAGGCCCTGGGCAGGGACTGAGGATATATAGAGAGAGAGAGGGCCCACACTGACCGGGAGCAGTGAGGGAGGTCCTGGGCAGAGACTGAGGATATATAGAGAGAGAGAGAGAGAGGCCCACACTGACCGGGAGCAGTGAGAGAGGCCCTGGGCAGGGACTGAGGATATAGAGAGAGAGAGAGGGCCCACACTGACCGGGAGCAGTGAGAGAGGCCCTGGGCAGGGACTGAGGATATATATAGAGAGAGGGGCCCACACTGACCGGGAGCAGTGAGAGAGGCCCTGGGCAGAGACTGAGGATATAGAGAGAGAAAGAGAGGCCCACACTGACTGGGAGCAGTGAGAGAGGCCCTGGGCAGGGACTGAGGATATATAGAGAGAGAGAGGAGCCCACACTGACCGGGAGCAGTGAGAGAGGCCCTGGGCAGGGACTGAGGATATAGAGAGAGAGAGAGGGCCCACACTGACCGGGAGCAGTGAGAGAGGCCCTGGGCAGGGACTGAGGATATATATAGAGAGAGAGAGGGGCCCACACTGACCGGGAGCAGTGAGAGGCGCCCTGGGCAGGGACTGAGGATATATAGAGAGAGAGAGGGGCCCACACTGACCGGGAGCAGTGAGAGAGGCCCTGGGCAGGGACTGAGGATATATATAGAGAGAGAGAGAGGGGCCCACACTGATCGGGAGCAGTGAGAGAGGCCCTGGGCAGGGACTGAGGATATAGAGAGAGAGAGAGAGGGGCCCACACTGACCAGGAGCAGTGAGAGAGGCCCTGGGCAGGGACTGAGGATATAGAGAGAGAGAGAGAGGCCCACACTGACCGGGAGCAGTGAGAGAGGCCCTGGGCAGGGACTGAGGATATATAGAGAGCGAGAGAGAGAGGGCCCCACACTGACCGGGAGCAGTGAGAGAGGCCCTGGGCAGGGACTGAGGATATAGAGAGAGAGAGAGAGCGAGAGGGGCCCACACTGACCGGGAGCAGTGAGAGAGGCCCTGGGCAGGGACTGAGGATATATAGAGAGAGAGAGAGAGGGGCCCACACTGATCGGGAGCAGTGAGAGAGGCCCTGGGCAGGGACTGAGGATATAGAGAGAGAGAGAGAGGGGCCCACACTGACCAGGAGCAGTGAGAGAGGCCCTGGGCAGGGACTGAGGATATAGAGAGAGAGAGAGAGGCCCACACTGACCGGGAGCAGTGAGAGAGGCCCTGGGCAGGGACTGAGGATATATAGAGAGCGAGAGAGAGAGGGCCCCACACTGACCGGGAGCAGTGAGAGAGGCCCTGGGCAGGGACTGAGGATATAGAGAGAGAGAGAGAGCGAGAGGGGCCCACACTGACCGGGAGCAGTGAGAGAGGCCCTGGGCAGGGACTGAGGATATATAGAGAGAGAGAGGGCACCACACTGACCGGGAGCAGTGTGAGAGGCCCTGGGCAGGGACTGAGGATATATATAGAGAGAGAGGGCCCCACACTGACCGGGAGCAGTGAGAGAGGTCCTGGGCAGAGACTGAGGATATAGAGAGAGAGAGAGAGAGGGGCCCACACTGACCAGGAGCAGTGTGAGAGGCCCTGGGCAGGGACTGAGGATATAGAGAGAGAGAGAGGGGCCCACACTGACCGGGAGCAGTGAGGGAGGTCCTGGGCAGAGACTGAGGATATATAGAGAGAGAGAGAGAGAGGCCCACACTGACCGGGAGCAGTGAGAGAGGCCCTGGGCAGGGACTGAGGATATAGAGAGAGAAAGAGAGGCCCACACTGACTGGGAGCAGTGAGAGAGGCCCTGGGCAGGGACTGAGGATATATAGAGAGAGAGAGGAGCCCACACTGACCGGGAGCAGTGAGAGAGGCCCTGGGCAGGGACTGAGGATATAGAGAGAGAGAGAGGGCCCACACTGACCGGGAGCAGTGAGAGAGGCCCTGGGCAGGGACTGAGGATATATATAGAGAGAGAGAGGGGCCCACACTGACCTGGAGCAGTGAGAGAGGCCCTGGGCAGGGACTGAGGATATATAGAGAGAGAGAGGGGCCCACACTGACCGGGAGCAGTGAGAGAGGCCCTGGGCAGGGACTGAGGATATATAGAGAGAGAGAGAGAGGGGCCCACACTGATCGGGAGCAGTGAGAGAGGCCCTGGGCAGGGACTGAGGATATAGAGAGAGAGAGAGAGGGGCCCACACTGACCGGGAGCAGTGAGAGAGGCCCTGGGCAGGGACTGAGGATATAGAGAGAGAGAGAGGGCCCCACACTGACCGGGAGCAGTGAGAGAGGCCCTGGGCAGGGACTGAGGATATAGAGAGAGAGAGAGAGCGAGAGGGGCCCACACTGACCGGGAGCAGTGAGAGAGGCCCTGGGCAGGGACTGAGGATATATATAGAGAGAGAGGGGCCCATACTGACCGGGAGCAGTGAGAGAGGCCCTGGGCAGGGACTGAGGATATATAGAGAGAGAGAGGGCACCACACTGACCGGGAGCAGTGTGAGAGGCCCTGGGCAGGGACTGAGGATATATAGAGAGAGAGAGGGCCCCACACTGACCGGGAGCAGTGAGAGAGGTCCTGGGCAGAGACTGAGGATATAGAGAGAGAGAGAGAGAGGGGCCCACACTGACCGGGAGCAGTGAGAGAGGCCCTGGGCAGGGACTGAGGATATAGAGAGAGAGAGAGAGAGCGAGAGGGGCCCACACTGACCGGGAGCGGTGAGAGCGGCCCTGTGTTATGTCTTGAATAAAGAGTCAGACCAGATACTGCAAGCTCAAAGTAAAGTGTGACCATAGTCCTTTATTACAGGTCTCAGAGTGCCTCTCCAACCTGTGAGGCCTCCTTGTGTTCAGGTGCTCCCAAGGGATTGTGGGATCCCCTGAGAGTGCAGGGGATGAGCTCTCTGGTGGTTAAACATGGCACTTACAGGTTTACATATATAACACCCTGGTCAGCGACTGAGGATATAAAGAGGGAGAGAGAGAGAGAGAGGGTCAAAAACTGACCGGGAGCAGTGGAGCGGCCGTGGGCAGGGACTGAGGATATATATATAGAGAGAGAGAGAGAGAGGGCCCCACACTGACCGGGAGCAGTGGAGCGGCCCTGGGCAGGGACTGAGGATATATATAGAGAGAGAGAGAGAGAGAGGGCCCCACACTGACCGGGAGCAGTGAGAGCGGCCCTGGGCAGGGACTGAGGATATCGAGAGAGAGAGAGAGAGAGAGAGAGGGCCCCACACTGACCGGGAGCAGTGAGAGAGGCCCTGGGCAGGGACTGAGGATATATATATATAGATAGAGAGGGCCCCACACTGACCGGGAGCAGTGAGAGAGGCCCTGGGCAGGGACTGAGGATATAGAGAGAGAGAGAGAGAGAGCGAGGGGCCCACACTGACCGGGAGCAGTGAGAGCGGAACTGGGCAGAGACTTCCAACCAACACAACCATCTTCCTTTATGACTCCAGCCATTGGAGAGTTTTCCCTGAATCCCATTGACTTCAGTTTTACTCGGGCTCCTTGATGCCACACTTGGGTTAAATGTTACCTTGGCATCAAGGGCAGTCACTCTTGATGTATCCAGTTCGCTCAGCCGTTTGTTGAGGTCATGTGGAGTGAATGCAATTGGCTGAAGACTGGCTTCTGTGATGGTAGGGAGTCAGAAAGAGGCCGATATGGATCATCCCCTCAGCACTTCTGACTGAAGATGGTTGCAAATGCCTCAGCCTTGTCTTTTGCACGCATGTACAGGGTTCCGCCATTATTGGGGATGGGGATATTCACGGAGCCTCCTGCTCCTGCTCCCGTTAGTTCATAGAATCATAGAGCCCCGGTTTGGTGAAATCTAAGTTCCGCCCAAGTACCGTCGAAAGGACTGCTAAGATCCTGAAGATCCTGACTGTACTTTGGGCGCACTGCTATATGGGCCTTGTTGCCTACGGTCAGATGTTGGCCGTAGGCTCGGCGTTGGGTAGCGCCCTTGGTGGTAGGTCCAAGGCCTGGTTGGGGGCAGGCATTGGGAGGGTCAGTGGCCCACCGGGTTCAGAGTGGGAGATCAGGGGGGGGTCACAGCCATGGAACTCACCACCATAGTAATACCCGCCCTACTGTATGGCTCAGAGACATGGACCATGTACAGCAGACACCTCAAGTCGCTGGAGATATATCACCAACGATGTCTCCGCAAGATCCTGCAAATCCCCTGGGAGGACTGATGTACCAACGTTAGCGTCCTCGACCAGGCCAATATCCCCAGCATTGAAGCAGTGACCACACTTGATCAGCCCTGCTGGACAGACCACATCGTTCGCATGCCAGACACGAGACTCCTAAAGCAAGTGCTCTACGGAGCTCCTTCATGGCAAACGAGCCAAAGATGTGCAGCGGAAACGCTACAAGGACACCCTCAAAGCCTCCCTGATAAAATGCGACATCCCCAATGACACCTGGGAGTCCCTGGCCAAAGACTGCTCTAAGTGGAGGAAGTGCATCCGAGAGGGCGCTGAGCACCTCGAGTCTCAACGCCGAGAGCATGCAGAAATCTAACGCAGGCAGCGGAAAGACCATGTGGCAAACCAGTCCCACCCTCCCCTTCCCTCAATGACTATTTGTCCCACCTGTGACAGAGTCTGTGGCTCTCGTATTGGACCATTCAGCCACCAAAGATCTCACTTCAGGAGTGGAAGCAAATCTTCCTCGATTCCGAGGGACTGCCTGTGATGATGATGACTTTGAGCAGAAATTTAGTGAAAAAATGTGGGAAAAACCGCCTGGTGGAAAAAATGGCCTTACAAGCCGATGTTGGACGGTAGGTCCCATTCCGGGCGATAAATGCAATCCTCAGCAAAGTACTGCCGAGGATAGAGTCAGGCCCAGGGAGGAGGGAACGGCAAAACAAAATTCAAAACAATTAGAAAAACTACCAGAAATCCTTCAGAGGACCCCATTGACCAAAATCCCTGCAAAAGAAATAAAGAAAACAAGTGCACTTACCTTTTTTTGCAGGTTTTCATACTTACCATTCAGGTAAGACCTGCCTCCAGGCGGAGGCCTCTTCTGCTGCTGGAGCGGAGGACTGCCCGGACCAATCTGGGGACTCAGTGGGAAGGAGGACTTTTGTCGGCGTTGTACGCCAACGGATGTTTCCCGGCGGTCTTCTCTCCCCGCCGGCGTGAGGATCTGACCAAACTCGCTCGGAGGGGAGAGTGCCCAGAAAACATCTGTTATGTTCAGAATAACTCCACAAGACTGTATTGTAAGCTCAAACTGTTGTGACCTTGGTCTCTTTATTCAGACCCCAGAGTGAGGAAGCAGCATGGTGAATCACCTTTTATACCTGCTTGTCTCAGGGTGCACAGGTGACCCTTAGGTCTCCCACAGGTGTGCCCCCTAGTGGCAAGTCTTACATATTGGTGGGGTTTGCATACATAACATCACTCCCCCCAAAGTCTTATGTATATTTGCAAGTTGAGGCGATCTGGTGTTCGACGTTCCCGGGTCAATCGCCTGAGTTGAAGTCCTGGCAGTGAGTCGGTCGGATCATTGCTACACGGCCGCGCAGCTGGTCTGATCGGACTGTCGGGCCTGGAGGGTTCATCCTCGTGGTTGGCAGAGAGGTCGATTGTGTTAGTGGGTCAGTGGGGGCCAGGTCCTTTCACAGTGGTTCCTGGTTATCTGTAGTTCGCAGTTTGGTCTGGTCCAAATGCTTTCTGCGTTTGCCCATTACATGGTTTCACAACAAACACTCCGTTTTCATCACAAACACTCCATTCCCCTCTTTGGTTAATACAGTGCTAGCAGCCCATCTGGGGTCATGATCATGGTCTACATCATTTATTCTGATGTCGCGTGGAGAAGCCGTGTGATCATGGTGCACTCTCTGCTGATAGCATACGGAAGGCTCGGTTCTGAGTGATTCTGTCTGGTCACTGCGTAGCACCCGGGATAGCCGGGTCTGTGGAGAGTCTACCGTGACACGTGTGGTGCTTGGCTTTATGACTTGGGCTGCCCGCTCCGGACTATTGTCGCTGACCCTAAGGTCTGGCAAGCCAAGGATGGCCGAATTGGCCTTGAGACTTTCAGTAGTGGCGGGAGGCCGCGTGCTCCCCGTGGATCCTGGGCCATGGTATGGAGGCCCCGGACCGCTGACTGTGTGTAGCCTCCCTGCCTTTCTTTGCAACGTTGCAGGGTTGCCCCATAGGGGGCAATCTGATGGGATGAGCATTTTGTCTTTGCGACGGATAAGCTGCAACATCCTGTCTAGCGGTTCACCATTGGCGGGCGGTGACGTGGGATCCTGGCTGGTCCAGGTCCTAAACTGGGGAGCTGTTACAGTTGACCCCTCGCTTTCTAGCACTTCCATAACAACGAGCAGGTCTGCAGGCTGCGCCGTTTCCACCCCGGTGATGGGCAACGGTAGCCAACTGAGGGCATCAGCGCCGTTCTCAGTGCCTGGCCCGTGGCGGATCATGTTACAGCGCACAGACAGTGTTCGACATTTTCGAAACAACGCATCGATAATATTGACTCTGCTCTCCCAAAACTGTGAAATGGGCAGCTTGTCTGACTCAAGCAAATATTGGGACATTCTTTGGTATGTCTCTTTTGTCCTGTGAATACAGGCTGCTGCCTTGGTTAACTTATTGGATACATGTACAACTGGTTGGGGCTCGCCCACTACTTTGGCTTGCTGTACAACACGCCCGACCCCGTATGATAACACATCACTTGCTACAAGTACTTTGTCAGACACATATATGACCAGTTGGTGTTCGCCCACTACTTTGGCTTGTAGTAAGGTACCCCCGACCCCATATGATAATACAGCATTGGCCGCGAAAGAGCGCTCACATGGGTTACACAGTGCAAACAACTTATTGGAACGTCGTGGGTTCCTGGCCTTCTCAGTGGCCGCCCCTTTACCTTTGCCCCAAACCCAGTCATCTTCCTTGCTGGGCAACACATGCCTCTGTTTTGTTGCGGCGGCATCCCGTGGTCTGGATGCTCTTTCGTTCCGTGGTCTGGACGTACTCTCGTCCGTGTCTGTGATGCTGACTGCCGCGATCTTCCTCCCCAGGGATTTTGCATCTGGCATCGGGAAGACACATTCGGATTGTTTCGGCCGGAGTCCCACTCTGCATGGTCGACCTGGAGCCTCTTCCATCATCACGAAAAGGTTGTCGGATTCGAGTGGTGGGTACCGTGCCTGTACCACTGCTCGGTTGAACTTTACCTCCTCGTGGTCGTGATGAGCGGCCTGTGCCTCGGGGATCCGTAAATGGATCTGCACTTCGATGCCTGGTTCAGCTGAAGGTGGGGGCTTGCTCAGCCTTTGAGCAAGGGAGATGTCGTTCACCGGAGAAGGTATGCAGAGGTCTTCCCAGTTCCATCGAATCTTCCCCATCCACCTCCTGCCAAGCAGCATTGGCCCATCAGCTGAAACAATCCACAGTGGTAAATCGTGCACCGCTCCCTCATGGAATACTCTTCTGTCCGCACTACTAATAACTGGTATCAGTTCCTTGGTGTAGGTGTGCAGCTTTGCTGAATCGGGATCAGCTTGAGTCGCTGTGCTTCGTCGCTCCACAGCCTCTCGCTGCCTTCTGGCTCATAACTGATTGACTCTCCCCCGTGTCTAGTTCCATGGAGACTGGAGTGCTGTTAAGTTCAACTTTTATCATTATCGGAGGGCTTTTGGTGGTGAAGGTGTGTATCCCATATACTTCCTCTTCATCCTCAGGTTGAGTTGCCTCTCCTGCTCGTTCATCGTGATCCTCGCTGGATCGGTCGTCCTCTCCTGACTCTGGTGAGTCAGAGGTCGTTTGCACATTCGCTGGAGGTGCCCCATTGGTCCACAGCCCTTGCACACATCGGGCTTGAATCGACATTGATGGGCCCTATTACTGCCCCCACAGCACCAACATGGTGTGAATGGATACGCATTCACGCTGCACGCAGACTCTGAGTCACCCTAGGTCTTGGTCTGGTCTCTGCAGGCGTGTAGGCCCTGCCCTGTACAGTTCTGCCTGCTGAAAGCATTATTTTATACACAGTACTTGCCGGTGAGCTTCGATTCTGTGAAGATATCTGTTTCGTGTTGTCGCTCGTGGATATGAAAGCCTGGGCTATCGTGATGGCCTTGCTCAGATCGAGGGATTCGGCAGACGGCAGTTTGCGAAGAATGATCTCGTGGCTGATTCCAAGCACGAAAAAGTCCCGCAACATTTCCCTCAAAGATCCTGCAAATTCGCACTGTCCCAGAAGGCGTCTTAGGTCGGCGAAAAAGCTCGGCATGTCCTGGCCCCCAGAGCAATGGTGTGTGTAAAAGCGACACCTGGCCATTAAGATGCTCTCCTTTGGCTTGAGATGTTCCCGAACCAGCGTACACAGCTCTGTGTAAGTCTTGTCCGTTGGTTTGTCCAGTGCCAGCAGATTTTTGAGGAGGCCATACATCGAAGACCCACATACGGTGAGGAGAATCGCCCTGCGCTTGATCGCCATCTCAGCTTTGTCCAATCGTTGGCCACGAAGTACTGGTCGAGACACTCAATGAAGGCTTCCCAATCATCACCCTTAACAAATCTCTCAAGAATACCAACAGCAGCCATTACCGCATGAAAGTTCGTGATCCGCTACTCGTCGCCAATTTGTTATGTTCAGAATAACTCCACAAGACTGTACTGTAAGCTCAAACTGTTGTGACCTTGGTCTCTTTATTCAGACTCCAGAGTGGAGAAGCAGCATGGTGAATCACCTTTTATACCTGCTTGCCCCAGGGTGCACAGGTGACCCTTGGGTCTCCCACAGGTGTGCCCCCTGGTGGCAAGTCTTACACATTGGTGAGGTTTAGATACATACATAACAACATCGAGACCACCAAGAAAACTTGGCGGCAGCAAGCAGTAAATCGACCAAACTCGGGCACATAGAAATTTACAGCACGGAAAGAGGTCATTTTGGCTCATCGTGTCCGTGCTGGCCGACCAATAGCTATCCAGCCTAACCCCACTTTCCAGCTCTAGGTCCGTAGCCCTGTAGGTTACTACACTTCAAATGCACATCCAAGTATTTTTTAAATGTGGTGAGGGTTTCTGTCTCTACCACCCTTTCAGGCAGTGAGTTCCAGACGCTCACCACCCTCTGGGTGAAGAAATTTATCTTCATATCTCCTTTAAACCTCCCCCCAAATACTTTAAATGGTTGTTGACCCCTCTGCCAAGGGAAACAGATCCTTCCTATTCACTCTATCCAGGCCCCTCATAATTTTATACACCTCAGCCTCCTCTGTTTCAAAGAAAACAGACCCAGCATCTCCAATCTTTCCTCGTAGCCAAAATTTTCCAGTCCAGGCAACATCCTTGTAAATTTCCTTTGTACCCTTTCCAGTGCAATCACATCATTCCTGTAATGTGGTGACCAGAACTGCACACAGTACTCCAGCTGCGGCCTAACCAGTGTTTTATACAGTTCAAGCATAACCTCCTTGCTCATATATTCTATGCCTTGACTAATAAAGGAAAATATTTCATATGCTGCCTTAACCACCTTATCTACCTGGCCTGGTACCTTCAGGGATCTGTGGACCTGCACTCCAAGGTCCCTTTGTTCCTCTATACTTTTCAATGTCCTACCATTTAATGTGTATTCCCTTGCCTTGTTAGCCCTCCCCAGATGCATTACCTCAAACTTCTCCGGATTGAATTCCATTTGCCACTGTTCTGCCCACCTGACCAGTACATTGATATCTTCCTGCAGTCCACAGCTTTCTTCTTCATTATCAACCACACAGCCTATTTTAGTGTCATCTGTAAACTTCTTAATCATAGCCCCAACATTTAAATCCAAGTCATTGATATATACCACAAAAAGCATGGGACCCAGCACTAAGCCCTGCGGAACCCCACTGCATACAGCCTTTCAGTCAAAAAACACCCATCAACCATTACCTTTAGCTTCCTGCTTCTGAACCAATTTTGGATCCAACTTGCCACTTTGCCCTGGATCCCATGAGCTTTTACTTTTGTGACCAGTCTGCCATGTGGGACTTTATCAAAAGCTAAAATCCATATAGACTACATCAAATGCAGTGCCCTCACTGACCCTCTTGGTTAACTCCTCAAAAAATTCAATCAAGTTAGTCAGACATGACCTTCTCTTAACAAATCCATGCTGACTGTCATTGATTAATCCATGTCTTTCCAAATGAAAATTTATCCTGTCCATCAGGATTTTTTCCTCAGTGTGAAGACGAGACTTTGTCTGCAAAATGACTGTGTGGTGGTCACTGCTGTCAGATGCATCTGTGGCAGGTAGATTAGTGAGGATGAGATCAAGTAAGTTTTTCCCTCATGTTGGTTCTCTCACCACCTGCTGCAGGCCCAGTGTGACAGCTGGGAGGATGTTTCCCCTGGCTGGGAAGTCTAGAACAAGAGGTCACAGTCTCAGGATACGGGGTAGGAAATTTAGGACCGAGATGAGGAGAAATGTTTTCACTCAGAGGGTGGTGAATCTGTGGAATTCTTTACCACAGAAGGCTGTGGAGGTCAAGTCACTAAATATATTTAAGAGGGAGATAGATAGATTTCTGGAAACAAAAGGCATTAAGGGGTATGGGAAAAAGCAGGAATATGATTGATAGAGAATTCAAACAGGCTGCATTTAGACAGGCTGTGAAAAAACAAAGGCCACATTGCATTAAGTCATCAATCAACTTGACATTTTCGGACCTTGGGTAGCGAGCCAATTAAAACGTTAAAAGACTTTCAATTGAGCCAATAAGGTCAAAGAAGGCGAGTTCTTTTCTGTAAATTGATCCAGGCATAAATACAGCCATTTTGGCCATGTGGTTTCAGTAAGACAAAGAAACTGGCAATCAGCCAGCAGCTTGTTACTCTCTGCCAAGATTAAAAAGTTAAAACTGCCATCGGAGTTCGTATTTCATTGGAAATTAAGAGATCTAACAATTTTGGCACTGCGAACAGGATTGCTGAGGAAAGAAACTGAATTTTGGACATCGGACCTACATACTGAGGTAAGGACACCTCTTTTTCAAAAAAAAGTCCTCGGTCAAAACTCTAAATTCGCCTCTCCTTCTACGCGATTCCGAAAGCCTCCGGTTTGCGAACCGTCCGGTTGGTAGTCGGCTCGAGGTCCCATAGACGTCTAAACTTCGGCGGTGTGTTAGTTAATTAATCACCGATCTATTGATCGGCTAGCAAGCCTACGACTCGAGACCCTAGTAAAGAACTCAGTATAATGGCAGCAGGAGATAAGAGCAAAGAATTGCCTACAACTGTTAAAGGTGGGCAGGCACCACCTGAAGTTTCACTAGATTTAATTCTCGAACAGTTGAAAGGATACATAGAGCAACAATTCAACTTATCTAAAACCTGTATTAAGATCGAACAAAAGTACGGAACCTCCAAAGGACAATGGTCCTTGGACGAGATTAAAAGGGTCTGGGGAAAAACGACCCGTATGAAAAATAAAGAGCGAACTAGATGGTCCCTAGCGGTTATGGGCCAGATCCGAAACCGGAATGAAATTATAATGCGTTCCCAACATGATCGAGAACTGACCAGTACAAAGGATCAATTGCAAGCAGTTTGTGCACAGCTGCGACAGAAAAAACTTGAACTTGAAAAACTGGAAGCGGAAGTTAAAGATCTTAAAGATGAAATTAAAGAATGGAAAAAATCATTAGGTCAAGAGACAGTAATAGGAAAAGGAAAATGTATTGATCAATTCCCAGGGTACCCATGTTTGGATAAATTAAAAGCGCAAACCCGAAGACACGACCGAGGAATAGATACGGATTCTGAATCCTCCAACAATACAGTGTCGGAAGATGATGAAGAATTAGGGGTGCGCTTTGCCCCGTTTAAAAAAAGACGAGTTGTAGTCAAATCAGAAGAGACTGCGGATGAGGGCGGAATCAAAAAAACAAAGAGAAGGGTGTATGGAGAATACTTAGTTCATGCTCCGGCAGACCCAGAGAAAATTGATAAATGGTCCAAGGAATTGCCCAATCCAAAGAAAGGGGGAGTAAAAGCGTGGGACCAATTGGACCGCTAAGAAATACATATCAACTTCATCCCTGGGACAGAGTGCAAATTTTGACCATAATGGTGCCAAAAACACAGGGAAGAAAATTGCACGACAAGGTAAATGAAGCTTTGGGGCAGAATGAGCAAGAATTAGACGCAGGATGGGAGGCGATTAAACACTGGCTGCAAGCCTTCAGTCCAGCTAAGACAGACTGAGGAAAAATTGCAAATTGCCAACAGAAAGGAACAGAGGAGGTCCTGGAGTATGACGAGCAGTTTAGATGCATGTGGCTAGAACATTCGGGTATGAATAATACGGATGAGGAAATGGATGAACAAGCGTTTGGACCCCTGAAAGCAGCTTTCGTGGCAGGTCTAAAGCCAGAACTGTCCAAAATGCTTAAGGTAGTGTTACCGGACTGGGAAGGTAAAGGAACTACCTTTGCAGCATTGGTGGATCGATGTAACCAATTAGATCGGGATATGGGAGCTAAAGTCCGAGCTGCACAGGCTATGGGATAGAAATCCCAGGATTCCGATAAACAGTCATTAGGAAAATTACCTGGAAAATGTCATTATTGTGGGAAAGAAGGTCACTGGGCCAAGACGTGCAGGGCAAAACAGCAAGGTCGTGGCTGGGGAAGAGGACGCAGCCAGGGATACAATTCAGCCAACAAGCCAGGCTTGTCACAAGATAACGACCTCATAGAAGCATTTAAGCCAATTACAATACAACAACAGAAGGAGTTACTTGGGATAGCAAAAAACGATTAGAGCCCACCCTGGTCCCCTCCTCGCACTAATACAACAAAGGGGAGATGGGCTATATATAACTGTGAAGGTGGGCGATAAGGATGTGGACTGTCTTTTAGACACAGGGGCGGAATTAACATGCTTACCCCTACAATATGGAGACTTTTTGCCGTTGGATGGTAGGGCACGTACAGCCTATGGAGTTGGGGGCCATAAAATGGAAATTAAAAGGACAACACCGGTACTTATAGGGCTGGGTCCACATGAACTAACCACGCCGGTCTGGATAGGCCCAGTAGATCAACCCCTTTTGGGAATGGACGTTCTAATCCAAATAGATTCATCGTTGCATTTCGAGGATGGTCGGGTGACATGGTCAAATAGAACTTTGAAGAAAGAAGAATTGAAGGAACACCCGATATGGGCTAAAGATAAGAACAATTGTGGCCTACTCCAGATGGAGCCTGCGTCATTTACAGGGACCAAGCCTCCATGCACTAAACAGTATCCCATCAGTCCAACTGCCATCGCGGGAATCTTACCGGTTATTCAGCAATTGGAGAAACAAGGGGTGCTTATTAAAACGCATAGCTCCTCCAATAGCCCCGTGTGGCCGGTACAGAAATCTAATGAGACTTGGCGTTTGACTGTCGATTATAGGAAAGCTAACCAGTGTATTGATCAAAAAGCTCCTTTGGTCGCAGATCCCTCCACCATTTTTAATGCCCTCAAACCGGATCATAAATGTTTCTCGGTTATAGATATGGCCAACGGATTTTGGTCGGTGCCTCTGGCACCGGAGGTTCGACAGTGGTTTGCTTTCACGGTCCAAGGACAACAGTATACTTGGACCCGGTTACCGCAGGGTTTCCACAACAGCCCTACAGTATTCCACATGGCTTTACAAAGCCATTTGCGAGAATTACCCCCCCTGTCATCCACAGTCATCCAATATGTAGACGATATCCTGCTATCTTCAAACACGGAAGAACAGCATGAACAAGATTTACGAGCTTTGCTGGATCACCTTCGGCTGAAAGGACATAAAGCCAGCATCGACAAAGCACAAATATCCCAAGAAGAGGTTGTATACCTGGGACAAAAGATTTCACAAGGAAAGAGAGAACTTACCCAGGATAGAACTGCAGCATTCGGGCTGCTAAAAAAAACACCACTATTCAGGAACTAAGGTCTTTTTTGGGATTGTGTAACTTTAACAGAAATTGGATTGACTCCTTCACACAGCTTGCTCAGCCACTGAATGATATTTTAAAGGGGAAACGTGCCTCTAAAGAAGCCATCACCCTCACTAAAGAACAGCAAGAGGCCTTCCTGAGTTTGAAAAAGGCTTTGTGTTCGGCACCGGCTCTGGGAATCCCCGACAGTAGTAAGCCATTTACCCTGTTTGTTCATGAGAAAGAAGGATATATGACAGCTATACTGACACAAGAATATGGGGATCGGCAAAGACCTATTGGCTATTATTCTGCAAAACTGGATACGGTAGCCCTCGGATGGGGAAGTTGCCTAAGGGCCATGGAAGCTACATGTCGAGCGGTAATGATCACTGCGGGTCTAGTCCTCGACCAAAAGCTGATTGTCAAGTGTCCCCACACCGTACACGCTTTGCTGTCTATGAATAGAATGTCTCAGGTGACGGCAGCAAGATTGACCCGCTGGACAGCAGTTTTGGAAGCTCCTAATCTCCATATCGTCCGGGCCAGCCCGGTTAATCCCGCAACTATGCTCCCGATGTCAGAATCGAGGGAGCAAGAGGGGGGAGAATGTGAAGAGCATGACTGCGTGGAGATTTTAAAAGAAACAGAAGAAGCAGCCTTAGCAGCAGAGGAGCCTCTGCACAACCCAGACCTCAACCTGTTTACAGATGGTTCCTCCTTTGTTGACAATGGTACCAGAAAAGCAGGATGGGCAGTTACAACCTTATATGAGGTAGTGGCAAAAGGACGTTTACCCTCAGGAACGTCAGCACAACAGGCCAAGTTACGGGCCCTGTCAGAAGCATGTCAAATAGCAGAAGGACGGACAGCTAATGTCTACACAGATTCGCGTTATGCTTTTGGAGTCGCTCACGACTTTGGTCTGTTATGGCAGAAAAGAGGATTCCTCACTGCTGTGGTACACCTATCCAAAATGGAAAAGAAGTCCGAGACTTACTGGAGGCCATACAATTACCTCAGGAAGTGTCCATCCTGAAGTGTAAGGCCCATACCAAGGAAAATACCACAGAAGCACAGGGAAATGCCCTAGCCGACCAGGCAGCTAAAGATGCCGCCTCACAGGGCGTTCCTCCAGAAGAACCAACACAGATGTGCAGATTGAAAGCACTCAGGACTCTGACACGAGACCTTCAAACAATGCAAGGCGAGTGCTCCCGAGGGGAAAAATGGACATGGATTGAGGCAGGAATTAAGCTATGCGAAGATGGTGTCTGGAGACAAAGAGTTACCGACAAGCCAGTCACGCCACAAGCGCTTATGCCTTTTTTAGCCCAACAGATCCACTCGTGGGGACACTTGGCCTCACAACAGATGACGGCACGGTTCCAGAAAAGCTGGTGGGGTCGGGGATTTAAAAAACATGCCCAGCTGGTAACAGACCGCTGTGTGGTCTGCCAGAAAAATAATTCTGGACCCATCACGGTAATGCCCCAACTGAGGCCCCCTGCCCCTGTCGGACCATTCCAGCATCTGCAGGTTGATTATATATCTCTTCCTTCATGCCAAGGATACACTAACATTCTTGTCATGGTCGACACATTCTCTAGATGGGTAGAAGCTGTCCCAACTAAAAGAGCCACAGCCAATCACACTGCAAAGGTCTTGTGTAAGGATTACATTCCCCGATGGGGAGTCCCGAGTAGCATTGACTCAGATCAGGGAACACACTTCACAAGTGCTGTCTGCCAAGAAGTCTGTAGGTTACTGAACATTACGTGGGATTTACACTGTCCTTATCATCCACAATCATCAGGACAAGTAGAGCGAATGAATCGAACTCTGAAACAACGGCTTGCCAAATATCACCAAGAAGGAACACCATGGCCCCTGGCACTACCAATGCTACTATGTAGCATTAGGGCAACCCCGAACAGAACTACAGGTCTAAGCCCATTTGAAATTATAATAGGAAGACCCATGTCGCTGCCAGGAACTATCGATTTACAGAAAGCTGATGTTCACTTAATGAGTGACACTTTGTTATCATACTGTCAGAACTTAACCAATGCTATTAGTTCTGTTTCCCGACAGGTATCGGCAGCTTGGGGTAATCCACCCGAAGGAGGACACAACATCATCCCGGGAGTCTGGGTGTATGTGAAAAAGTTGCATAAAGAACCTTTGGGTGCCAAGTGGGAGGGACCTTATCAAGTGTTATTGACCACCCAGGAAGCTGTTAAAGTCCAAGGAAAGAAAGCCTGGAATCACGCTTCACACGTTAAACGAGCACCCCTAACTGAAGCTGAAATCTAATAAGGACAATTACTTTTCGCAAAAATGTATAAATTTACTGTAGTATTGATTGTAAGTATTCTAGGCATAGGCCTACTTCTTACTAGCCGACCCTCTGCACCAAAGGGGAATAGTAGGGCAGCAAGGGAATTACATGTAAATACCTTTTACTTTTATATTGTTTGTTTATGTTGATTAAATGTTGTTGCGACCAGGCGGCTGTAGCTGCTGTCCCGCAGGTGAGACACCTTGCAGGTCCCAGCAGACCGTTTGTACGTGGCACAGGGGTATGTTATGCTTAAGGAAAGGTGGTTTACTGGTTGAATTAAGATATTGATTTGGATTAAATTGGAATAAGGTTAATTAACCTACTAAAACCAGACTTCCATTGTGGCCACGATGGAACTCGGGTTGGTGTAAATTTGTGTGGAAGCTACCAGTCAGGACATGTGGCGAAACACATCAACAAATTTTAGAAGGAAACTCTATTAACATGTATGAAATTATTTTGTAGAATGTTTAACCAGTGATACCTGATGCTTTATGATTCAGTTTGTGAAAGAATCAAAGGGGGGATTGATAGAGAATTCAAACAGGCTGCATTTAGACAGGCTGTGAAAAAACACAAGCCACATTTCATTAAGTCATCAATCAACTTGACATTTTCAGACCTTGGGTAGCGAGCCAATTAAAACGTTAAAAGACTTTCAATTGAGCCAATAAGGTCAAAGAAGGTGAGTTCTTTTCTGTAAATTGATCCAGGCATAAATACAGCCATTTTGACCATGTGGTTTCAGTAAGACAAAGAAACTGGCAATCAGCCAGCAGCTTGTTACTCTCTGCCAAGATTAAAAAGTTAAAACTACCATCGGAGTTCGTATTTCATTGGAAATTAAGAGATCTAACAATGAGATAGAGGATCAGCCATGATCATATTGAATGGCGGTGCAGACTTGAAGGGCCGAATGGCCTACTACTGCTCCTATGTTTCTATGTCCTTCAGGACTCAGCCAGCTCAGTCAGTAATGGTGCTACCAAGCCTCTCTTGGTCATGGACATTGAAGTCCCCCACCCAGAGTACATTCTGTGCTCTTGCTACTCTCAGTGCCACTTCCAAGTGGTGTTCAAAATGAAGGAGTACTGATTCATCAGCTGAGGGAGGGCGGTAGGTGGTAATCAGCAGGAGGTTTCTCTGCCCATGCTTGACCTGAAGCCATGAGACTTCATGGGGTCCGGAGTCAATGTTGAGGACTCCCAGGGCCACTCTCTCCCGACTGTGTACCACTGTGCCGCCACTCCTGGTGGGACAGGACATACCCAGATATGGTGATGGAGGAGGGGATATTGGCAGTATGATTCTGTCAGTATGACTATGTCAGGCTGCTGCTTGACTAGTCTGTGGGACAGCTCTCCCAATTTCGGCACAAGTCCCCAGATGTTGGTAGGCAGGACTTTGCAGGTTCGACTGGGCTGGGTGTGCCAATGTTGTGTCTGTCCAGGTTTATTCTTATTATTGTTTTTTGTGGAACTGAGTGGCTTGTGAGGCCATTTCAGAGGGCAGTTAAGAGTCAACCACAATCTTATGGAAGGGGGAAGATCCAGTTGTCTTGGTCCATGTAGCAACCAATGACAATAGGGAGAATTAGGAATGAGGTTCTGCTGAGAGAGTTTGAGGAGCTAGGGTCCAAATTAAAAAGCAGAACCTCAAAGGTAATAATCTCTGGATTGTTATCTGAGCCATGTACAAATTGCATAGGGACACGCAGATCAGCGAGTTAAATGCGTGGCTCAGAGTGGTTTCAATTCATGGGGCACTGGCATCAGTACTGGGGAAAAAGGGAGCTGCTCCACTGGGACGGGCTCCACTTAAACCGGGCTGGGACCAGTGTCCTGGCAAATCGAATAACTAGGGCTGTAGATAGGGCTTCAAACAAAAAAAGGGGGAGGGGTCAGGTGAGGGGAAATTTAAAAATCTAAAGAGAAAAGTCAAGGCAATGGAGCAGTGTAGCGATTTGGGCAAAGATAAGCAGAGTGTGACAGGAAGGGACAGAGAGTTTAACGTTAAAAGTGCATCAGTGAATAAGGTGAAAGCTAGGAATAATGGTAAAAAGTTAAAATTAAAGGCTCTTTATCTGAATGTGTGAAGCATTCATAACAAGATAGATGAATTAATGGCACAAATAGAGATAAATGGGTTTGATCTAATAGCCATTTCAGATATGTGGTTGCAAGGTGACCAAGGTTGGGAACTGATGTTTTGAAAAGACAAGCAGAATGGAAAAGCGGGGGGGGGGCGCGGAGAGCGCGGAGGGGGTAGTGGGCTAATAAAGAATGACATAAGGTCAGTCGAGAGAAAGGATCTTGGCTAGGAAGATCAGGAAGAAGAATCAGTATGGGTGGAGATAAGAAATAACAAGGGGTAGAAAACATTGGTGGGAGTAGTTTATAGGCCCCAAACACTAGCTATACCGTAGGATAGAGTATTAATCAACAAATAACAGGAGCTTGTAACAAAGATAATACAATAATCATGGGGGAATTTAATTTTTATATAGACTGGGCAAAACAAATTGACAAAGGTAGTCTGGAGGGATAAGTGGGTCATTTTCCAGTTGGTCGGCTGTAACTAGTGGAGTGCCGCAAGGATCAGTGCGTGGGCCTCAGCTATTTACAATCTATATTAATGACTTGGATGATGGGACCATGTATCCAGGTTTGCTGACGATACAAAGTTGGGTGGGAAAGTAAGCTGTGAGGAGGCCACAAAGAGCCTGCAAAGGGATATGGACAGATTAATCGAGTGGGCAATAAGGTGGCAGATGGAGCATAATATGGGGAAATGTGAGGTTATTTACTTTGGTAGGAAGAATAGAAAAACAGAATCTTTTTTAAATGGTAGGAAACTATTAAATGTTGGTGTTCAGAGAGAGTTAGGTGTCCTCATACAGGAAACACAGAAAGTTAACATGCAGGTACAGCAAGAAATTAGGAAGGCAAATGGCATGTTGGCCTTTATTGCAAGGGGTTTGGAGTACAAGAGTAAGGAAGGCTTACTACAATTGTACAGGGCTTTGGTGAGTTGGGGTACTGTGCAATTTTGGTCTCCTTATCTGAGAAAGGACATAGTGGCATTGCAACAGAGGTTCACTGGATTGATTTTTGGAATAAGAGTGTTGTCCTGTGAGGAGAGATTGAGTATGTTGGGCCTGTACTCTCGTGAGTTTAGAAGAATGAGAGGTGATCTCATTGTAACATTTAAGATTCTGAAGGGGATTGACAGGGTAGAGAGTGAGAGGTTGTTTCTCCTGAATGGAGGGAGTCTAGAACGAGGGCTCAAAGTCTCAGGATAAGGGGTTGGCCATTTAAGACTCAGATGAGGAGGAATTTCTTCACTCAGAAAGTTGTGAATCTTTGGAATTCTCTACCCGAAAGGGCTGTGGATGCTCAGTCATTGAGTATATTCAAGGCTGAAATAGATAGATTTTTGGACTCTAGGGGAATCAAGGGATATGGGGATCAGGCTGGAAAGTGGAGTTGAGGTCGAAGATCAGCCATGATCTTATTGAATGGCAGTGCAGGCCGTATAGCCCACTCCTGCTCCTGATGCTTATGTTATGTTCCACCCACCATAAACGTGAACTAATCCAAAACTCTGCTGCTCGTATCCTAACTCACACCTCTGAACCATTGATGAGTAATGTGAACAACAGGGACCCAGAGCAGATCCTGTGAGTCTCCACTTGTCGCCCACAGAAAAAGCTTTGTGTTTCATTTATCACGACTCTCCACTTCAAAAAAAATTACTTTTCATTCCAGTTACATCATTCCCCAGAAATTCCAGAAATCTAATCTTTCTTTAAATGGTACCATGGTGAAATGGTAAAATGTTTTCACTCAGAGGGTGGTGAACTAAATGGTACCAAAAATAAAAGCAAATTTACCTGCTGGCCTTCATCGTGCTCCCACTTGGGCTCCAGACTCAGCAGTTGTACACATTGTCTGCGTGAATCAAAAGTACAGTCTGAGGTAATTATTTTAATGTGTGATAACCAACAAGTACAATGATTCCAATCTAGCAATGGATAGAAAATGCAGTGCAGCCCAGCCAGTCCATGCTGGTGATTAAGCTCCATGAAAACAGTCGTCCTAATCTAATGTGCCCAACCTGTTCCTATTTCCCTTTATTTCCCTTTCCTTTAACCACCTACCTAACCTATTCATAATATAGATATAGTCCTTTTTATAGCTGAGCTGGTGGTCTCCAGAAAAAGCTCCCACACTTGTTGGAGGCGAGGGTGGAGGGGACAGGGGAGAGGGGTTTAAGGAACAGTTGGTAATGGAGTAAAAAAAACTGGATTCTCTTTGCTATCCAGGATGATATTGAGACATTTTGTCGGAGAAGATGTGGTCCAGCCAGATCTAGCCATGGATAGCTAACCTAGATACGATCAATATTTTGTCCCTTGGGATTGGCGGAGCAAAGATGAGGCCATACCAGGGGAAATGATTGGGATGGGAGGCCCTGAAGGTTTTGCTAGGGGAAAGGATGGCCCTCGCAGAAAGCTGCCTCTTGCGCTGCCATCAGAGGGGCTGCAAGGACGGACCAGTGAGTGATTATCCTGAGGAACAGCCACATATTAGTTACCAGCCCTGACAGACCACTGCCTTTGGAAACCGTAAGGAATGTTGCTTTCAGGGTATCTTGCAGAGAATCAGTGTCATAGTTCCCATTCTGGAACCACGTGTATCCTGAGATCCTTCACCTGGGGCCTTGTGTCATGAAATCTTTCCTGAAATGCTTCCAAAGTGAGCTATGTTGCCCCACAAATGTCACTTTTATTAATTATTTGTTTTTGATATCTGGGTGATGCTGATAAGGAAGCCTTTATTGCCCACCCTTAGTTGGCCAGAAATAGGTTTTCTCCTTGAACCGCTACGGTTCCTATGATGGTAATAACATGATTTAGATCCAGTGATGATGAAGCAGCTTGGGCCAAAATTCCAATATTTTGCGGGGACTAAAGTGGTGTAGTTCTGGCATAGGAAACTGAAATTCCAGGCATAAATCAGATACACGAGGTTTACAATTACTCTGAAATAAGTTCTTGTAGAAGTGGCTGTGGGCAGAAGATGCCCCCACACCCAAAGTGGTGCATCGATGCAAATGTAGGCTAATGAGAGCAAAAGCTGCTGCTACAGAAATGTTGTCATTTACACCAGAATTGGGTCTGACTTAAGTGTGTAGGAACGCGGGTGAGTTACCTGCATGACTATCAAATCAGGAAGTTGTTCAGTTCACTGACATTGAATGCCCACATTTGTCAAACATCAGTTTTGACTGAAGCAATAACAAAAATCTCAGCTGTACTGTTAACAAATGAGTCTGCAAGCTGCTTTTCAACAGTTTCAGGCAAGGAATTAGTTTTCTTTCCATCAATCAGGAGCCATATCCTGCCTCTGTTTCATTTCCTCTTTGCTCCTAATTCTGCCCTCTTGAGTATCTCTGATTATAAATCACTCAACCATTGATGGCCGTGCCTTCTGTTGCCTTGGCCCCAAGCTCAGGAACTCCCTCCCTAAACCTCTCTACCTCTCTTTCCTCCTTCAAGACACTCATTAGAGAACAAGTGCGAGGAGCTCAGGGACTTCTTTGTCTGAAAGATTGAGACTATCCGATCAGCTGCCTCTACCAGTTCCCTTCCTCCCCTAGCTCACCGGGCCAAACTTTCTCTGAGGTTCTCCCTGCCCCAGCCCTGAACTCGCATCTCTCTCCAGTTTCTCTCTGATCTCCCCTCTTGACCTCTCCACACTCATCTTGTCCATGAGCCCCATTTCCTGCTCCCTTGACCCTATTCCCACTAAACTGCTGACCACCCAACTTCCTTCTTTAGCTCCCATGTTAGCTGACATTGTTAATGGTTCTCTCTCCTCAGATACTGTTCTCCTCTCCTTCAAATCTGCCGTCATCTCCCCTCTCCTCAGAAAACCAAACCTTGACCCCACTGTGCCTGCTAGCTAGCACCCCATCTCCAACCTCCCTTTCCTCTTCACAGTCCTTGAACATGTTGTCGCCTCCCAAATCCGTGCCCATCTTTCCCGGAACTCCATGATGACTCATCAGGGGAGGGCAGCAGCAGCCAAGTTCATGGCACCGTGGCTGGCTCTGTTGCACAGGAGGGCAGGAAAAAGAGTGGGAGAGCGATAGTGATAGGGGATTCAATGGTGAGGGGAATAGATAGGCGTTTCTGCGGCTGCAACCGAGACACCAGGATGGTATGTTGCCTCCCTGGTGCAAGGGTCAAGGATGTCTCGGAGCGGGTGCAGGACATTCTGAAAAGGGAGGGAGAACAGCCAGTTGTCGTGGTGCACATTGGTACCAACGACATAGGTAAAAAAAGGGATGAGGTCCTACGAAACGAATTTAAGGAGCTAGGAGCTAAATTAAAAAGTAGGACCTCAAAAGTAGTAATCTCGGGATTGCTACCAGTGCCACGTGCTAGTCAGAGTAGGAATCGCAGGATAGCGCAGATGAATATGTGGCTTGAGCAGTGGTGCAGCAGGGAGGGATTCAAATTCCTGGGGCATTGGAACCGGTTCTGGGGGAGGTGGGACCAGTATAAACCGGACGGTCTGCACCTGGGCAGGACCGGAACCAATGTCCGGAGTGTTTGTTAGTGCTGTTGGGGAGGAGTTAAACTAATATGGCAGGGGGATGGGAACCAATGCAGGGAGACAGAGGGAGACAAAAAGGAGGCAAAAGCAAAAGACAGAAAGGAGACGAGGAAAAGTGGAGGGCAGAGAAACCCAAGGCAAAGAACAAAGAGGGCCACTGTACAGCAAAATTCTAAAAGGACAAAGGGTGTTAAAAAAACAAGCCTGAAGGCTTTGTGTCTTAATGCAAGGAGTATCCGCAATAAGGTGGATGAATTAACTGTGCAAATAGATGTTAACAAATATGATGTGATTGGGATTACGGAGACGTGGCTCCAGGATGATCAGGGCTGGGAACTCAACATCCAGGGGTATTCAACATTCAGGAAGGATAGAATAAAAGGAAAAGGAGGTGGGGTAGCATTGCTGGTGAAAGAGGAGATTAATGCAATGGATAGAAAAGACATTAGCTTGGATGATGTGGAATCTATATGGGTAGAGCTGCAGAACACCAAAGGGCAAAAAACGTTAGTGGGAGTTGTGTACAGACCTCCAAACAGTAGTAGTGATGTTGGGGAGGGCACCAAACAGGAAATTAGGGGTGCATGCAATAAAGGTGCAGCAGTTATAATGGGTGACTTTAATATGCACATAGATTGGGCTAGCCAAACTGGAAGCAATACGGTGGAGGTGGATTTCCTGGAGTGCATAAGGGATGGTTTTCTAGACCAATATGTCGAGGAACCAACTAGGGGGGAGGCCATCTTAGACTGGGTGTTGTGTAATGAGAGAGGATTAATTAGCAATCTCATTGTGCGAGGCCCCTTGGGGAAGAGTGACCATAATATGGTGGAATTCTGCATTAGGATGGAGAATGAAACAGTTATTTCAGAGACCATGGTCCAGAACTTAAAGAAGGGTAACTTTGAAGGTATGAGGCGTGAATTGGCTAGGATAGATTGGTGAATGATACTGAAGGGGTTGACTGTGGATGGGCAATGGCAGACATTTAGAGACCGCATGGATGAACTACAACAATTGTACATTCCTGTCTGGCGTAAAAATAAAAAAGGGAAGGTGGCTCAACCGTGGCTATCAAGGGAAATCAGGGATAGTATTAAAGCCAAGGAAGTGGCATACAAATTGGCCAGAAAAAGCAGCGAACCCGGGGACTGGGAGATATTTAGAACTCAGCAGAGGAGGACAAAGGGTTTGATTAGGGCAGGGAAAATGGAGTACGAGAAGAAGCTTGCAGGGAACATTAAGGCGGATTGCAAAAGTTTCTATAGGTATGTAAAGAGAAAAAGGTTAGTAAAGACAAACATAGGTCCCCTGCAGTCAGAATCAGGGGAAGTCATAACGGGGAACAAAGAAATCGCAGACCAATTGAACAAGTACTTTGGTTCGGTATTCACTCAGGAGGACACAAACAACCTTACGGATATAAAAGGGGTCAGAGGGTCTAGTAAGGAGGAGGAACTGAGGGAAATCTTTATTAGTCAGGAAATTGTGTTGGGGAAATTGATGGGATTGAAGGCCGATAAATCCCCAGGCCTGATGGACTGCATCCCAGAGTACTTAAGGAGGTGGCCTTGGAAATAGCGGATGCATTGACAGTCATTTTCCAACATTCCATTGACTCTGGATCAGTTCCTATTGAGTGGAGGGTAGCCAATGTAACCCCACTTTTTAAAAAAGGAGGGAGAGAGAAAACAGGGAATTATAGACTGGTCAGCCTGACCTCAGTAGTGGGTAAAATGATGGAATCAATTATTAAGGATGTCATAGCAGCGCATTTGGAAAATGGTGACATGATAGGTCCAAGTCAGCATGGATTTGTGAAAGTGAAATCATGCTTGACAAATCTTCTGGAATTTTTTGAGGATGTTTCCAGTAAAGTGGACAAGGGAGAACCAGTTGATGTGGTATATTTGGACTGTCAGAAGGCTTTCGACAAGGTCCCACACAAGAGATTAATGTGCAAATTTAAAGCACATGGGATTGGGGGTAGTGTGCTGACGTGGATTGAGAACTGGTTGTCAGACAGGAAACAAAGAGTAGGAGTAAATGGGTACTTTTCAGAATGGCAGGCAGTGACTAGTGGCGTACCGCAAGGTTCTGTGCTGGGGCGCCAGCTGTTTACATTGTACATCAATGATTTAGACGAGGGGATTAAATGTAGTATCTCCAAATTTGCGGATGACACTAAGTTGGGTGGCAGTGTGAGCTGCGAGGAGGATGCTATGAGGCTGCAGAGGGACTTGGATAGGTTAGGTGAGTGGGCAAATGCATGGCAGATGAAGTATAATGTGGATAAATGTGAGGTTATCCACTTTGGTGGTAAAAACAGAGAGACAGACTATTATCTGAATGGTGACAGATTAGGAAAAGGGGAGGTGCAACGAGACCTGGGTGTCATGGTACATCAGTCATTGAAGGTTGGCATGCAGGTACAGCAGGCGGTTAAGAAAGCAAATGACATGTTGGCCTTCATAGCGAGGGGATTTGAGTACAGGGGCAGGGAGGTGTTGCTACAGTTGTACAGGGCCTTGGTGAGGCCACACCTGGAGTATTGTGTACAGTTTTGGTCTCCTAACCTGAGGAAGGACATTCTTGCTATTGAGGGAGTGCAGCGAAGGTTCACCAGACTGATTCCCGGGATGGCGGGACTGACCTATCAAGAAAGACTGGATCAACTGGGCTTGTATTCACTGGAGTTCAGAAGAATGAGAGGGGACCTCATAGAAACGTTTAAAATTCTGATAGGTTTAGACAGGTTAGATGCAGGAAGTATATTCCCAATGTTGGGGAAGTCCAGAACCAGGGGTCACAGTCTAAGGATAAGGGGTAAGCCATTTAGGACCGAGATGAGGAGAAACTTCTTCACCCAGAGAGTGGTGAACCTGTGGAATTCTCTACCACAGAAAGTAGTTGAGGCCAATTCACTAAATATATTCAAAAGGGAGTTAGATGAAGTCCTTACTACTCGGGGGATCAAGGGGTATGGCGAGAAAGCAGGAAGGGGGTACTGAAGTTTCATGTTCAGCCATGAACTCATTGAATAGTGGTGCAGGCTCGAAAGGATGAATGGCCTACACCTGCACCTATTTTCTATGTTCTATGTTTCTATGAATCCCTTCAATCTGGTTTCCGCCCCTATCACAGTACCGAAACGGCTCTCATCAAAGTCACAAAGGGCATCCTGTCTGGAGCCTTTGACACGGTTGACCACTTCATCCTTCTCCAACACCTCACCATCACCTGCAATGGCTTCTCTTCTCACTCCCACATTGTTACCTCTGGTGTCCTCCAAGAGGCCCCCTCCTATTTCTCATCTACATGTTGCCCCTTGGCAACATCATCCGAAAACACGGCATCAGTTTCCACATGTACCCTGATGACACCCAGCTCTACGTCACCACCACTTCTCTCGACCCCTTCACATTCTCCAAATTGTCAAACTGCTTGTCCGACATCCAGTACTGGATGAGCAGAAATTTTCTCCAATTAAATATTGGGAAGAAATATTTGGTCCCTACAACCAACTCTGTTCCCTGGCCACTGGACTCCATCCCTCTCCCTCGCATCTGTCTGAGGCTGAACCAGACTGTTCGCAACCGAGGTGCCATATTTGACTCTGAAATGAGCTTCTGGCCACATATCCGCGGCATAACTTAGCCCACTTATTTCCACCTCTGTAACATTCCGCCACTGCCTCAGCTCATCTGCTGCTGAAACCCTCATCCGTGCCTTTGTTATCTCCAGACTTGATTATTCCCACACACTTTGGGCCAGCCTCCCACATTCTACCCTATGTAAACTTGAGGTCATCCAAAACTCGGCAGCCCGTGTCCTAACTCGCACCAAGTCACAATCACCCATCACCCCCTGTGCTCGCGGTCAGACATTGGCTCCCGGTTAAGCAACACCTCGATTTCAAAATTCTCATCATTATTTTCAATTCCCACCTTCCTCCCTCTCTCTCTCTCCTCCTCCTCCCACCCGCTCTCTCACTTCCCCCCACCTACCTTCCCTCCCTCTTCCCGCCAACAGGGAATATTTCCCTCACCGGTCGTTCACCTGACACAACCGATGCCCCATCTTCACGCCCCGGCACTCGGCGTTGGCTGTGCTGCGCAGGCGCCATGCGGCCCTTGCCGCGAGCGAGAGACCGCCCCTCCACATCGGGACTACATTACCCAGACCGCATCGCACCGCGCGCCTGCGCACAGTGAGGGGCAGGAGCCGGGCCGCGGTGGTCTCTGGGAATTGTAGTTGCCCTGACCCCGGGCTGCCCGCCCGCGCGCTCACTTGGCGGTTGGCGCGATGCGCGCGGCGGGCAATGTGAGTGAGGGAGCGCGAGCGGCCGGCGGGGGGCCGGGACCCCAGTGAGGTCAGTGCAGTAGCACTGTCCTTTCAGGCTGACTCTTAATTGTGGGTTGTTGCTGGCCACATGTTCCATTTGCTCCTTTAGAGGTGGGGCCTGGTTGTGCAGTTGTGATGTTTTACAAAGCACACGGCCAGCCTGTGGTTTGACCCGGGATGAAGAATCCCCCAATTGTCTTGATGTAAGAGGACCAACGTTGTTTATTTCGAGAGAGGAAGGTTTACATTACTATTAATGAGAAGCGTTGCACACACGGAGACACTTCATGCTCGGTTTGGCGGTCAACATTTTGCCTTGCACCAGCCAGAAGATTAAAATTGGGAAAAGATATTACTGCCTGGTATGACCCACAATGTTACAGTCGTTCAAGTAAACATTACCCTCCCGAACGAAGCCTTACGAGCAGTTGTAAATGATGGAAATGTTAGCTCCGACTAGAAAGTAGACTTTGAGGCCGCGAAAGAAGGTTCTTTTCGTCCCTCCAGGTGGGTGCAGAGGGACCTGGGGGTCCTTGTGCATGAAACTCTTTTGGATCCTTGTGCATGAATCCCAAAACGTTAGTTTGCAGGTGCAGCAGGTAATCAGGAAGGTGAATGGATTGTTGGCCTTCATTGCGAGAGGGCTGGAGTACAAAAGCAGGGAGGTCCTGCTGCAACTGTACAGGGTATTGGTGAGGCCGCACCTGGAGTACTGCGTGCAGTTTTGGTCACCTTACTTAAGGAAGGATATACTAGCTTTGGAGGGGTTACAAAGACAATTCACTAGGCTGATTCCGGAGATGAGGGGGTTACCTTATGATGATAGGTTGAGTAGACTGGGTCTTTACTCGTTGGAGTTCAGAAGGATGAGGGGTGATCTTATAGAAACATTTAAAATCATGAAAGGGATAGACAAGATAGAGGCAGAGAGTTTGTTTCCACTGGTCGGGGAGACTAGAACTAGGGGGCACAGCCTCAAAATACGGGGGAGCCAATTTAAAACCGAGTTGAGAAGGAATTTCTTCTCCCAGAGGGTTGTGAATCTGTGGAATTCTCTGCCCAGGGAAGCAGTTGAGGCTAGCTCATTGAATGTATTCAAGTCACAGATAGATAGATTTTTAACCAATAAGGGAATTAAGGGTTATGGGGAGCGGGCGGGTAAGTGGAGCTGAGTCCACGGCCAGATCAGTCATGATCTTGTTAAATGGCGGAGCAGGCTCGAGGGGCTAGATGGCCTACTCCTGTTCCTAATTCTTATGTTCTTATGTTCTTATGAAGTGTAAATATAGGTGTCCCTATAAACAGCAATGGTGAGCTTTGACTCATTCTGCAATGGCTATGCAAGTCAGGCCTGGAACAATTGGAAACATTACCTCGTTAACCATCCCTGAGAAGATGTAGTAAATTAGTCAAGCGGCTGTAGGGAGGTAATCTGGTATTAATAAGTTTGTGTTACCAATGTACTGGGCAGAGATGATAAGAAGGCCATGACTGATTTTTAGGGAACTGCAGGAGTAAAGGTGTGGGGATGGGAAGAGAGGCGAATGGAGGAGATTCTCTGGCTATGATGGAATAGGTAAGAGTGGAACCAAGTGAGGGCAGTCCCACTGAGTTGGACAACGGAGGAAAGGCACCAGAGGAGGATGATGTGGTCAAACCATGTCAAAGGCTGTATACAGGACGAGGGATAATGCATCATGGTGACAGTCAAAGAGGATCTCAATTGAGAATTTTTGGGGGATCATTTCAGTGCTGTGGCAGATGCTGAAACCTGATTGGAGAGATTCAAAATGGAATTGTCGGAAATAAGTGATCAGATTTGGGAGATGATAACATGTTCAAGAACATTGGAGAAAAAAAGAGAAGTTTAAGGTGGGACGGGAGTTTGCAGGGACAGAGGGATCAGAAGTGGGTTTTATGAGGATAGAGTTGATGACGATGAAAGAGAGGGGGACAGTTCATCAGGAGAGGGAACCATATACAATGTCAACTAGCATTGGGACCAGGGACATAAGTTGGATGATTAGCAGTTTAGTGGGAATCGAGAGAGCAGGAGGTGGGTCTCATGTACAACGTGAGCTCGGAGACACCATGAGGGCAGATTGGAGAGAAGGTAGAGGAAGGTGCAAGTTCAGGGCTGGGGAGGGAGGAGAACAAACCTTGTGGAAAGCTTGGCTCAGAGGGCAAAGGGAAGGGAGGGAAGCTGCAGAGCCAGCTAAATGGATGGTCTCAACGTTAATGACAAAGAAGTACATTAGCACCTCGTATTGTTGTTGGAGGTGAGGGTTGAGGGGACAGGGAGAGGGGTTTAAGTGGAGAAGAGAAGCCAGGGGGTATCTTTGCATTGCAGGATGACTCTGGAGTACTGATCCATTTTGGCAGAGGAAGCAGAACCCAGTAGTGCTGGATGTGGTGCAGACAGGTCTGGTGATGAATGGCTAAACTTGTTGTGAGTCAGAGATTCTCAGGTCAGTGCCCCTTGAATTGGGGGCTGAGAATCGGGTCGTATCAGGGGAAGCAACCAGGGCGGAAGAGAGTAAGGATTTTACTGGGGACATGGTATTAAAGGCATTGGTTAAGCAGATTGACAACTGCAGATGTATCATGGCAAATGGAGGCAGTGAGGAGTTTGAAAGTGCCCTTGTTAGTGAATACAGTATAAGAGATTGAAGGCTGATCTGATTCAGGTGCTTAAAATGTTGAAAGTATTGGCTAGAGTAGATAAGGAGAAACTATTCCCTCTGGTGGGGGAATGAAGAACTGAGGGACTTAATCTTAAAATTAGATTCCGGGGAAATCAGGAAACACTGTTTCATGTAAATAGTCGTGAAAAACACTGCCTCATTGATTCGAGGACAATTAGAGCGATGAAGACTGATATATCATTTTTTAGCCAAAGGTAAGTAAATGGAGTTCACGTTCAAATCAGATAGGATAACAGTGTCTGAAACATCTCTCAGGATAGAGTTACAGGGACTGACACATCTCTCAGGGTAGGGTTACAGGGACTGACACATCTCTCAGGATAGGGTTACAGGGACTGAAACATCTCTCAGGGTAGGGTTACAGGGACTGACACATCTCTCAGGATAGGGTTACAGGGACTGACACATCTCTCAGGGTAGGGTTACAGGGACTGACACATCTCTCAGGGGAGGGTTACAGGGACTGACACATCTCTCAGGATAGGGACTCACTGACACATCTCTGATGATAGGGTTACAGGGACTGACACATCTCTCAGGGTAGGGTTACAGGGACTGACACATCTCTCAGGATAGGGACTGACTGACACATCTCTCAGGATAGGGTTACAGGGACTGACTGACACATCTCTCAGGATAGGGTTACAGGGACTGACACATCTCTCAGGGTAGGGTTACAGGGACTGACACATCTCTCAGGATAGGGTTATAGGGACTGACACATCTCTCAGGACAGGGTTACAGGGACTGACACATCTCTCAGGATAGGGTTACAGGGACTGACACATCTCTCAGGTTATGGCGACAGGGAATGACACATCTCTCAGGATAGGGCTACAGGGACTGACACATCTCTCAGGCTAGGGACTGACTGACACATCTCTCAGGATAGGGTGACAGGGACTGACACATCTCTCAGGATAGGGTTACAGGGACTGACTGACACATCTCTCAGGGTAGTGTTACGGGGACTGACACATCTCTCAGGATAGGGTTACAGGGACTGACACATCTCTCAGGATAGGGTGACAGGGACTGACTGATACATCTCTCAGGATAGGGTTACAGGGACTGACACATCTCTCAGGATAGGGTTACAGGGACTGACTGACACATCTCTCAGGATAGGGTTACAGAGACTGACACATCTCTCAGGGTAGTGTTACAGGGACTGACACATCTCTCAGGATAGGGACTGACTGACACATCTCTCAGGGTAGGGTTACAGGGACTGACTGACACATCTCTCAGGATAGGGTTACAGGGACTGACACATCTCTCGGGATAGGGACTGACTTACACATCTCTCAGGATAGGGTTACAGGGACTGACACATCTCTCAGGGTAGGGTTACAGGGACTGACACATCTCTCAGGGTTGGGTTACAGGGACTGACTGACACATCTCTCAGGGTAGTGTTACAGGGACTGACACATCTCTCAGGATTGGGCTGCAGGGACTGACACATCTCTCAGGATAGGGACTGACTGACACATCTCTCAGGATAGGGTTATAGGGACTGACACATCTCTCAGGATAGGGTTGCAGGGACTGACTGACACATCTCTCAGGGTAGTGTTACAGGGACTGACACATCTCTCAGGATTGGGCTGCAGGGACTGACACATCTCTCAGGATAGGGACTGACTGACACATCTCTCAGGAAAGGGTTACAGGGACTCACACATCTCCCAGGATAGGGTGACAGGGACTGACTGACCCTTCTCTCAGGATAGGGTTACAGGGACTGACACATCTCTCAGGATTGGGTTACAGTGACTGACACATCTCGCAGGGTAGTGTTACAGGGACTGACACACCTCTCAGGGTAGGGTTACAGGGACTGACACATCTCTCAGGGTAGGGTTACAGGGACTGACACATCTCTCAGGATAGGGTTACAGGGACTGAAACATCTCTCAGGGTAGGGTTACAGGGACTGACACATCTCTCAGGATAGGGTTACAGGGACTGACACATCTCTCAGGGTAGGGTTACAGGGACTGACACATCTCTCAGGGGAGGGTTACAGGGACTGACACATCTCTCAGGGTAGGGTTACAGGGACTGACACATCTCTCAGGATAGGGTTACAGGGACTGACACATCTCTCAGGGTAGGGTTACAGGGACTGACACATCTCTCAGGGGAGGGTTACAGGGACTGACACATCTCTCAGGATAGGGACTCACTGACACATCTCTGATGATAGGGTTACAGGGACTGACACATCTCTCAGGGTAGGGTTACAGGGACTGACACATCTCTCAGGATAGGGACTGACTGACACATCTCTCAGGATAGGGTTACAGGGACTGACTGACACATCTCTCAGGATAGGGTTACAGGGACTGACACATCTCTCAGGGTAGGGTTACAGGGACTGACACATCTCTCAGGATAGGGTTATAGGGACTGACACATCTCTCAGGACAGGGTTACAGGGACTGACACATCTCTCAGGATAGGGTTACAGGGACTGACACATCTCTCAGGTTATGGCGACAGGGAATGACACATCTCTCAGGATAGGGCTACAGGGACTGACACATCTCTCAGGCTAGGGACTGACTGACACATCTCTCAGGATAGGGTGACAGGGACTGACACATCTCTCAGGATAGGGTTACAGGGACTGACTGACACATCTCTCAGGGTAGTGTTACGGGGACTGACACATCTCTCAGGATAGGGTTACAGGGACTGACACATCTCTCAGGATAGGGTGACAGGGACTGACTGATACATCTCTCAGGATAGGGTGACAGGGACTGACACATCTCTCAGGATAGGGTTACAGGGACTGACTGACACATCTCTCAGGATAGGGTTACAGAGACTGACACATCTCTCAGGGTAGTGTTACAGGGACTGACACATCTCTCAAGATAGGGACTGACTGACACATCTCTCAGGGTAGGGTTACAGGGACTGACTGACACATCTCTCAGGATAGGGTTACAGGGACTGACACATCTCTCGGGATAGGGACTGACTTACACATCTCTCAGGATAGGGTTACAGGGACTGACACATCTCTCAGGGTAGGGTTACAGGGACTGACACATCTCTCAGGGTTGGGTTACAGGGACTGACTGACACATCTCTCAGGGTAGTGTTACAGGGACTGACACATCTCTCAGGATTGGGCTGCAGGGACTGACACATCTCTCAGGATAGGGACTGACTGACACATCTCTCAGGATAGGGTTATAGGGACTGACACATCTCTCAGGATAGGGTTGCAGGGACTGACTGACACATCTCTCAGGGTAGTGTTACAGGGACTGACACATCTCTCAGGATTGGGCTGCAGGGACTGACACATCTCTCAGGATAGGGACTGACTGACACATCTCTCAGGAAAGGGTTACAGGGACTCACACATCTCCCAGGATAGGGTGACAGGGACTGACTGACCCTTCTCTCAGGATAGGGTTACAGGGACTGACACATCTCTCAGGATTGGGTTACAGTGACTGACACATCTCGCAGGGTAGTGTTACAGGGACTGACACACCTCTCAGGCTAGGGTTACAGGGACTGACACATCTCTCAGGATAGGGTTACAGGGACTGACACATCTCTCAGGATAGGGTTACAGGGACTGACACATTCCTCAGGGTAGTGTTACAGGGACTGACACATCTCTCAGGATAGGGTTACAGGGACTGACACATCTCTCAGGATAGGGTTACAGGGACTGACACATCTCTCAGGATAGGGTTACAGGGACTAACACATCTCTTAGGATAGGGTTACAGGGACTGACACATCTCTCAGGATAGGGTTGCAGGGACTGACTGACACATCTCTCAGGGTAGTGTTACAGGGACCGACACATCTCTCAGGATAGGGTTACAGGGAGTGACACATCTCTCAGGATCGGGTCAAAGGGACTGACTGACCCTTCTCTCAGGATAGGGTTACAGGGACTGACACATCTCTCAGGATTGGGTTACAGTGACTGACACATCTCTCAGGGTAGTGTTACAGGGACTGACACATCTCTCAGGATAGGGTTACAGGGACTGACACATCTCTCAGGTTAGGGTGACAGGGACTGACACATCTCTCAGGATAGGGTTACAGGGACTGACACATCCCTCAGGATAGGGTTACAGAGACTGACACATCTCTCAGGATAGGGTTACAGGGACTGACACATTCCTCAGGGTAGGGTTACAGGGACTGACACATCTCTCAGGATAGGGTTACAGGGACTGACTGACACATCTCTCAGGATAGGGTTACAGGGACCGACAGATCTCTCAGGATAGGGTTACAGGGACTGACTGACACATCTCTCAGGATAGGGTTGCAGAGACTGACACATCTCTCAGCGTAGTGTTACAGGGACTGACACATCTCTCAGGATAGGGTTACAGGGACTGACACATCTCTCAGGATAGGGTTACAGGGACTGACACATCTCTCAGGATAGGGTTACAGGGACTAACACATCTCTCAGGATAGGGTTACAGGGACTGACACATCTCTCAGGATAGAGTACAGGGACTGACTGACACATCTCTCAGGATAGGGTTACAGGGACTGACACATCTCTCAGGGTAGGGTTACAGGGACTGACTGACACATCTCTCAGGGCAGTGTTACAGGGACTGACACATCTCTCAGGATTGGGCTACAGGGACTGACACATCTCTCAGGATAGGGACTGACTGACACATCTCTCAGGATAGGGTTACAGGGACTGACACATCTCTCAGGATAGGGACTGACTGACACATCTCTCAGGGTCGGGTTACAGGGACTGACACATCTCTCAGGATAGGGTTACAGGGACTGACACATCTCTCAGGATAGGGTTACAGGGACTAACACATCTCTCAGGATAGGGTTACAGGGACTGACACATCTCTCAGGATAGAGTTACAGGGACTGACTGACACATCTCTCAGGATAGGGTTACAGGGACTGACACATCTCTCAGGGTAGGGTTACAGGGACTGACTGACACATCTCTCAGGGCAGTGTTACAGGGACTGTCACATCTCTCAGGATTGGGCTACAGGGACTGACACATCTCTCAGGATAGGGACTGACTGACACATCTCTCAGGATAGGGTTACAGGGACTGACACATCTCTCAGGATAGGGACTGACTGACACATCTCTCAGGGTCGGGTTACAGGGACTGACACATCTCTCAGGATAGGGTTACAGGGACTGACACATTTCTCAGGATAGGGTTACAGGGACCGACACATCTCTCAGGGTAGGGTTACAGGGACTGACACATCTCTCAGGATAGGGTTACAGGGACTGACTGACACATCTCTCAGGATAGGGTTACAGGGACTGACACATCTCTCAGGATAGGGTTACAGGGACTGACACATCCCTCAGGATAGGGTTCCAGGCACTGACACATCTCTCAGGATAGGTACTGACTGACACATCTCTCAGGGTAGGGTTACAGGGACTGACTGACACATCTCTCAGTATTGGGTTACAGGGACTGACACATCTCTCAGGATAGGGTTACAGGGACCGACACATCTCTCAAGATAGGGTTACAGGGACTGACTGACACATCTCTCAGGATAGGGTTACAGGGACTGACACATCTCTCAGGATAGGGTTACAGGGACTGACACATCTCTCAGGATAGGGTTACAGGGACTGACTGATACATCTCTCAGGATTGGGTTACAGGGACTGACACATCTCTCAGGATAGGGTTACAGGGACCGACACATCTCTCAAGATAGGGTTACAGGGACTGACTGACACATCTCTCAGGATAGGGTTACAGGGACTGACACATCTCTCAGGATAGGGTTACAGGGACTGACACATCTCTCAGGATAAGGTTACAGGGACTGACCCATCTCTCAGGATAGGGTTACAGGGACTGACACATCTCGAAGGATAGAGTTACAGGGACTGACTGACACATCTCTCAGGGTAGTGTTACAGGGACTGACACATCTCTCAGGATAGAGTTACAGGGACTGACTGACACATCTCTCAGGATCGGGTTACAGGGACTGACACATCTCTCAGGATAGGGTTACAGCGACTGACATATCTCTCAGGATAGAGTAACAGGGACTGACACATCCCTCAGGATAGGGTTCCAGGGACTGACACATCACTCCGGATAGGTAATGACTGACACATCTCTCAGGGTAGGGTTACAGGGACTGACACATCTCTCAGGATAGGGTTACAGGGACTGACTGACACATCTCTCAGGATAGGGTTACAGGGACTGACACATCTCTCAGGATAGCGTTACAGGGACCGACACATCTCTCAGGATAGGGTTACAGGGACTGACTGACACATCTCTCAGGATAGGGTTACAGAGACTTACACATCACTCAGCGTAGTGTTACAGGGACTGACACATCTCTCAAGATAGGCTTACAGGGACTGACACATCTCTCAGGATAGGATTACAGGGACTGACACATCTCTCAGGATAGGGTTACAGGGACTGACACATCTCTCAGGATAGGGTTACAGGGACTGACACATCTCTCAGGATAGAGTTACAGGGACTGACTGACACATCTCTCAGGATCGTGTTGCAGGGACTGACACATCTCTCAGGATAGGGTTACAGGGACTGACACATCTCTCAGCATAGAGTTACAGGGACTGACACATCTCTCAGGATAGGGACTGACTGACACATCTCTCAGGATAGGGTTACAGGGACTGACTGACACATCTCTCAGGATAGGGTTACAGGGACTGACACATCTCTCAGGATCGGGTTGCAGGGACTGACTGACACATCTCTCAGGATAGGGTTACAGGGACTGACACATCTCTCAGGATAGGGTTACAGGGACTGACTGACACATCTCTCAGGATAGGGTTACAGGGACTGACACATCTCTCAGGATAGGGTTACAGGGACTGACACATCTCTCAGGATAGGGTTACAGGGACTGACACATCACTCAGGATAGGTACTGACTGACACATCTCTCAGGGTAGGGTTACAGGGACTGACACATCTCTCAGGATAGGGTTACAAGGGACTGACTGACACATGTCTCAGGATAGGGTTACAGGGACCGACACATCTCTCAGGATAGGGTTACAGCGACTGACACATCTCTCAGGATAGGCTTACAGGGACTGACACATCTCTCAGGATAGAGTTACAGGGACTGACACATCTCTCAGGATAGGGTTACAGGGACTGACTGACACATCTCTCAGGATAGAGTTACAGGGACTGACACATCTCTCAGGATAGGGTTACAGGGACTGACTGATACATCTCTCAGGATAGGGTTACAGGGACTGACACATCTCTCAGGATCGGGTTACAGGGACTGACTGACACATCTCTCAGGATAGGGTTACAGACACTGACACATCTCTCAGCGTAGTGTTACAGGGACTGACAAATCTCTCAGGATAGGGTTACAGGGACTGACACATCTCTCAGGATAGAGTTACAGAGACTGACACATCTCTCAGGATAGGGACTGACTGACACATCTCTCAGGATAGGGTTACAGGGACTGACTGACACATCTCTCAGGATAGGGTTACAGGGACTGACACATCTCTCAGGATCGGGTTGCAGGGACTGACTGACACATCTCTCAGGATAGGGTTACAGGGACTGACACATCTCTCAGGATAGGGTTACAGGGACTGACTCACACATCTCTCAGGATAGGGTGACAGGGACTGACACATCTCTCAGGATAGGGTTACAGGGACTGACACATCTCTCAGTATAGGGTTACAGGGACTGACACATCACTCAGGATAGGTACTGACTGACACATCTCTGGGTAGGGTTACAGGGACTGACACATCTCTCAGGATAGGGTTACAGGGACTGACACATCTCTCAGGATAGGGTTACAGGGACCGACACATCTCTCAGGATAGGGTTACAGGGACTGACTGACACATCTCTCAGGATAGGGTTACAGAGACTGACACATCACTCAGCGTAGTGTTACAGGGACTGACACATCTCTCAGGATAGGCTTACAGGGACTGACACATCTCTCAGGATAGAGTTACAGGGACTGACTGACACATCTCTCAGGATCGTGTTGCAGGGACTGACACATCTCTCAGGATAGGGTTACAGGGACTGACACATCTCTCAGGATAGAGTTACAGGGACTGACACATCTCTCAGGATAGGGACTGACTGACACATCTCTCAGGATAGGGTTACAGGGACTGACTGATACATCTCTCAGGATAGGGTTACAGGGACTGACACATCTCTCAGGATCGGGTTGCAGGGACTGACTGACACATCTCTCAGGATAGGGTTACAGGGACTGACACATCTCTCAGGATAGGGTTACAGGGACTGACTGACACATCTCTCAGAATAGGGTTACAGGGACTGACACATCTCTCAGGATAGGGTTACAGGGATGACACATCTCTCAGGATAGGGTTACAGGGACTGACACATCACTCAGGATAGGTACTGACTGACACATCTCTCAGGGTAGGGTTACAGGGACTGACACATCTCTCAGGATAGGGTTACAGGGACTGACTGACACATGTCTCAGGATAGGGTTACAGGGACCGACACATCTCTCAGGATAGGGTTACAGCGACTGACACATCTCTCAGGATAGGCTTACAGGGACTGACACATCTCTCAGGATAGAGTTACAGGGACTGACACATCTCTCAGGATAGGGTTACAGGGACTGACTGATACATCTCTCAGGATAGGGTTACAGGGACTGACACATCTCTCAGGATAGGGTTACAGGGACTGACAGACACATCTCTCAGGATAGGGTTACAGACACTGACACATCTCTCAGCGTAGTGTTACAGGGACTGACAAATCTCTCAGGATAGGGTTACAGGGACTGACATATCTCTCAGGATAGAGTTACAGAGACTGAAACATCTCTCAGGATAGGGACTGACTGACACATCTCTGAGGATAGGGTTACAGGGACTGACTGACACATCTCTCAGGATAGGGTTACAGGGACTGACACATCTCTCAGGATCGGGTTGCAGGGACTGACTGACACATCTCTCAGGATAGGGTTACAGGGACTGACACATCTCTCAGGATAGGGTTACAGGGACTGACTGACACATCCCTCAGGATAGGGTGACAGGGACTGACACATCTCTCAGGATAGGGTTACAGGGACTGACACATCTCTCAGGATAGGGTTACAGGGACTGACACATCACTCAGGATAGGGTTACAGGGACCGACACATCTCTCAGGATAGGGTTACAGGGACTGACTGACACATCTCTCAGGATAAGGTTACAGAGACTGACACATCACTCAGCGTAGTGTTACAGGGACTGACACATCTCTCAGGATAGGCTTACAGGGACTGACACATCTCTCAGGATAGGATTACAGGGACTGACACATCTCTCAGGATAGGGTTACAGGGACTGACACATCTCTCAGGAGAGGGTTACAGGGACTGACACATCTCTCAGGATAGAGTTACAGGGACTGACTGACACATCTCTCAGGATCGTGTTGCAGGGACTGACACATCTCTCAGGATAGGGTTACAAGGACTGACACATCTCTCAGGATAAGGTTACAGGGACTGACACATCTCTCAGGATAGGGTTACAGGGACCGACACATCTCTCAGGATAGGGTTACAGGGAGTGACACATCTCTCAGGATAGGGACTGACTGACACATCTCTCAGGATAGGGTGACAGGGACTGACACATCTCTCAGGATAGGGTTACAGGGAATGACTGACACATCTCTCAGGATAGGGTTACAGGGAATGACTGACACATCTCTCAGAGTAGTGTTACAGGGACTGACACATCTCTCAGGATAGGGTTACAGGGACTGACACATCTCTCAGGGTAGTGTTACAGGGACCGACACATCTCTCAGGATAGGGTTACAGCGACTGACACATCTCTCAGGATAGGCTTACAGGGACTGACACATCTCTCAGGATAGGGTTACAGGGACTGACTGATACATCTCTCAGGATAGGGTTACAGGGACTGACATATCTCTCAGGATAGGGATACAGGGACTGACTGACACATCTCTCGGGATAGGGTTACAGAGACTGACACATCTCTCAGGGTAGTGTTACAGGGACTGACAAATCTCTCAGGATAGGGTTACAGGGACTGACACATCTCTCAGGATAGGGTTTCAGGGACTGACAATCTCTCAGGATAGGGTTACAGCGACTGACACATCTCTCAGGATAGGCTTACAGGGACTGACACATCTCTCAGGATAGGGTTACAGGGACTGACTGATACATCTCTCAGGATAGGGTTACAGGGACTGACATATCTCTCAGGATAGGGTTACAGGGACTGACTGACACATCTCTCAGGATAGGGTTACAGAGACTGACACATCTCTCAGGGTAGTGTTACAGGGACTGACACATCTCTCAGGATAGGGTTACAGGGACTGACACATCTCTCAGGATAGGGTTACAGGGACTGACACACCTCTCAGGATAGGGTTACAGGGACTGACTGACACATCTCTCAGGATCGTGTTGCAGGGACTGACACATCTCTCAGTATAGGGTTACAGGGACTGACACATCTCTCAGGATAGAGTTACAGGGACTGACACATCTCTCAGGATAGGGTTACAGGGACCGACACATCTCTCAGGATAGGGTTACAGGGAGTGACACATCTCTCAGGATAGGGACAGACTGACACATCTCTCAGGATAGGGTGACAGGGACTCACACATCTCTCAGGATAGGGTTACAGGGACCGACACATCCCTCAGGATAGGGTTACAGGGAGTGACACATCTCTCAGGATAGGGACTGACTGACACATCTCTCAGGATAGGGTGACAGGGACTGACACATCTCTCAGGTTAGGGTTACAGGGACTGACACATCTCTCAGGATAGGGTTACAGGGAATGACTGACACATCTCTCAGGGTAGTGTTACAGGGACTGACACATCTCTCAGGATAGGGTTACAGGGACTGACACATCTCTCAGGGTAGTGTTACAGGGACCGACACATCTCTCAGGATAGGGTTACAGCGACTGACACATCTCTCAGGATAGGCTTACAGGGACTGACACATCTCTCAGGATAGGGTTACAGGGACTGACTGACACATCTCTCAGGATAGGGTTACAGGGACTGACACATCTCTCAGGATCGGGTTGCAGGGACTGACTGACACATCTCTCAGGATAGGGTGACAGAGACTGACACATCTCTCAGGGTAGTGTTACAGGGACTGACAAATCTCTCAGGATAGGGTTACAGGGACTGACACATCTCTCAGGATAGGGTTTCAGGGACTGACACATCTCTCAGGATAGGGTTACAGCGACTGACACATCTCTCAGGATAGGCTTACAGGGACTGACACATCTCTCAGGATAGGATTACAGGGACTGACACATCTCTCAGGATAGGGTTACAGGGACTGACACATCTCTCAGGATAGGGTTACAGGGACTGACACATCTCTCAGGATAGAGTTACAGGGACAGACTGACACATCTCTCAGGATCGTGTTGCAGGGACTGACACATCTCTCAGGATAGGGATACAGGGACTGACACATCTCTCAGGATAAGGTTACAGGGACTGACACATCTCACAGGATAGGGTTACAGGGACCGACACATCTCTCAGGATAGGGTTACAGGGAGTGACACATCTCTCAGGATAGGGACTGACTGACACATCTCTCAGGATAGGGTGACAGGGACTGACACATCTCTCAGGTTAGGGTTACAGGGACTGACACATCTCTCAGGATAGGGTTACAGGGAATGACTGACACATCTCTCAGGGTAGTGTTACAGGGACTGACACATCTCTCAGGATAGGGTTACAGGGACTGACACATCTCTCAGGGTAGTGTTACAGGGACCGACACATCTCTCAGGATAGGGTTACAGCGACTGACACATCTCTCAGGATAGGCTTACAGGGACTGACACATCTCTCAGGATAGGGTTACAGGGACTGACTGACACATCTCTCAGGATAGGGTTACAGGGACTGACACATCTCTCAGGATAGGGTTGCAGGGACTGACTGACACATCTCTCAGGATAGGGTGACAGAGACTGACACATCTCTCAGGGTAGTGTTGCAGGGACTGACAAATCTCTCAGGATAGGGTTACAGGGACTGACACATCTCTCAGGATAGGGTTTCAGGGACTGACACATCTCTCAGGATAGGGTTACAGCGACTGACACATCTCTCAGGATAGGCTTACAGGGACTGACACATCTCTCAGGATAGGGTTACAGGGACTGACTGATACATCTCTCAGGATAGGGTTACAGGGACTGACATATCTCTCAGGATAGGGTTACAGGGACTGACTGACACATCTCTCAGGATAGGGTTACAGAGACTGACACATCTCCCAGGGTAGTGTTACAGGGACTGACACATCTCTCAGGATAGGGTTACAGGGACTGACACATCTCTCAGGATAGGGTTACAGGGACTGACACACCTCTCAGGATAGGGTTACAGGGACTGACTGACACATCTCTCAGGATCGTGTTGCAGTGACTGACACATCTCTCAGGATAGGGTTACAGGGACTGACACATCTCTCAGGATTGAGTTACAGGGACTGACTGACACATCTCTCAGGATAGGGTTACAGGGACTGACACATCTCTCAGGATAGGGTTGCAGGGACTGACTGACACATCTCTCAGGATAGGGTGACAGAGACTGACACATCTCTCAGGGTAGTGTTGCAGGGACTGACAAATCTCTCAGGATAGGGTTACAGGGACTGACACATCTCTCAGGATAGGGTTACAGCGACTGACACATCTCTCAGGATAGGCTTACAGGGACTGACACATCTCTCAGGATAGGGTTACAGGGACTGACTGATACATCTCTCAGGATAGGGTTACAGGGACTGACATATCTCTCAGGATAGGGTTACAGGGACTGACTGACACATCTCTCAGGATAGGGTTACAGAGACTGACACATCTCCCAGGGTAGTGTTACAGGGACTGACACATCTCTCAGGATAGGGTTACAGGGACTGACACATCTCTCAGGATAGGGTTACAGGGACTGACACACCTCTCAGGATAGGGTTACAGGGACTGACTGACACATCTCTCAGGATCGTGTTGCAGTGACTGACACATCTCTCAGGATAGGGTTACAGGGACTGACACATCTCTCAGGATTGAGTTACAGGGACTGACACATCTCTCAGGATAGGGTTACAGGGACCGACACATCTCTCAGGATAGGGTTACAGGGAGTGACACATCTCTCAGGATAGGGACTGACTGACACATCTCTCAGGATAGGGTGACAGGGACTCACACATCTCTCAGGATAGGGTTACAGGGACTGACACATCTCTCAGGATAGGGTTACAGGGAATGACTGACACATCTCTCAGGGTAGTGTTACAGGGACTGACACATCTCTCAGGATAGGGACTGACTGACACATCTCTCAGGATAGGGTTACAGGGACTGACTGATACTTCTCTCAGGATAGGGTTACAGGGACTGACACATCTCTCAGGATCGGGTTGCAGGGACTGACTGACACATCTCTCAGGATAGGGTTACAGGGACTGACACATCTCTCAGGATAGGGTTACAGGGACTGACTGACACATCTCTCAGAATAGGGTTACAGGGACTGACACATCTCTCAGGATAGGGTTACAGGGATGACACATCTCTCAGGATAGGGTTACAGGGACTGACACATCACTCAGGATAGGTACTGACTGACACATCTCTCAGGGTAGGGTTACAGGGACTGACACATCTCTCAGGATAGGGTTACAGGGACTGACTGACACATGTCTCAGGATAGGGTTACAGGGACCGACACATCTCTCAGGATAGGGTTACAGCGACTGACACATCTCTCAGGATAGGCTTACAGGGACTGACACATCTCTCAGGATAGAGTTACAGGGACTGACACATCTCTCAGGATAGGGTTACAGGGACTGACTGATACATCTCTCAGGATAGGGTTACAGGGACTGACACATCTCTCAGGATAGGGTTACAGGGACTGACAGACACATCTCTCAGGATAGGGTTATAGACACTGACACATCTCTCAGCGTAGTGTTACAGGGACTGACACATCTCTCAGGATAGGGTTACAGGGACTGACTGATACATCTCTCAGGATAGGGTTACAGGGACTGACATATCTCTCAGGATAGGGATACAGGGACTGACTGACACATCTCTCGGGATAGGGTTACAGAGACTGACACATCTCTCAGGGTAGTGTTACAGGGACTGACAAATCTCTCAGGATAGGGTTACAGGGACTGACACATCTCTCAGGATAGGGTTTCAGGGACTGACACATCTCTCAGGATAGGGTTACAGCGACTGACACATCTCTCAGGATAGGCTTACAGGGACTGACACATCTCTCAGGATAGGGTTACAGGGACTGACTGATACATCTCTCAGGATAGGGTTACAGGGACTGACATATCTCTCAGGATAGGGTTACAGGGACTGACTGACACATCTCTCAGGATAGGGTTACAGGCAATGACTGACACATCTCTCAGGGTAGTGTTACAGGGACTGACACATCTCTCAGGATAGGGTTACAGGGACTTACACATCTCTCAGGATAGGGTTACAGGGACCGACACATCTCTCAGGATAGGGTTGCAGGGACTGACTGACACATCTCTCAGGATAGGGTTACAGAGACTGACACATCACTCAGCGTAGTGTTACAGGGACTGACACATCTCTCAGGATAGGCTTACAGGGACTGACACATCTCTCAGGATAGGATTACAGGGACTGACACATCTCTCAGGATAGGGTTACAGGGACTGACACATCTCTCAGGATAGGGTTACAGGGACTGACACATCTCTCAGGATCGAGTTACAGGGACAGACTGACACATCTCTCAGGATCGTGTTGCAGGGACTGACACATCTCTCAGGATAGGGTTACAGGGACTGACACATCTCTCAGGATAGGGTTACAGGGACCGACACATCTCTCAGGATAGGGTTACAGGGAGTGACACATCTCTCAGGATAGGGACTGACTGACACATCTCTCAGGATAGGGTGACAGGGACTGACACATCTCTCAGGTTAGGGTTACAGGGACTGACACATCTCTCAGGATAGGGTTACAGGGAATGACTGACACATCTCTCAGGGTAGTGTTACAGGGACTGACACATCTCTCAGGATAGGGTTACAGGGACTGACACATCTCTCAGGGTAGTGTTACAGGGACCGACACATCTCTCAGGATAGGGTTACAGCGACTGACACATCTCTCAGGATAGGCTTACAGGGACTGACACATCTCTCAGGATAGGGTTACAGGGACTGACTGACACATCTCTCAGGATAGGGTTACAGGGACTGACACATCTCTCAGGATAGGGTTGCAGGGACTGACTGACACATCTCTCAGGATAGGGTGACAGAGACTGACACATCTCTCAGGGTAGTGTTACAGGGACTGACAAATCTCTCAGGATAGGGTTACAGGGACTGACACATCTCTCAGGATAGGGTTTCAGGGACTGACACATCTCTCAGGATAGGGTTACAGCGACTGACACATCTCTCAGGATAGGCTTACAGGGACTGACACATCTCTCAGGATAGGATTACAGGGACTGACACATCTCTCAGGATAGGGTTACAGGGACTGACACATCTCTCAGGATAGGGTTACAGGGACTGACACATCTCTCAGGATAGAGTTACAGGGACAGACTGACACATCTCTCAGGATCGTGTTGCAGGGACTGACACATCTCTCAGGATAGGGATACAGGGACTGACACATCTCTCAGGATAAGGTTACAGGGACTGACACATCTCACAGGATAGGGTTACAGGGACCGACACATCTCTCAGGATAGGGTTACAGGGAGTGACACATCTCTCAGGATAGGGACTGACTGACACATCTCTCAGGATAGGGTGACAGGGACTGACACATCTCTCAGGTTAGGGTTACAGGGACTGACACATCTCTCAGGATAGGGTTACAGGGAATGACTGACACATCTCTCAGGGTAGTGTTACAGGGACTGACACATCTCTCAGGATAGGGTTACAGGGACTGACACATCTCTCAGGGTAGTGTAACAGGGACCGACACATCTCTCAGGATAGGGTTACAGCGACTGACACATCTCTCAGGATAGGCTTACAGGGACTGACACATCTCTCAGGATAGGGTTACAGGGACTGACTGACACATCTCTCAGGATAGGGTTACAGGGACTGACACATCTCTCAGGATAGGGTTACAGGGACTGACTGACACATCTCTCAGGATAGGGTGACAGAGACTGACACATCTCTCAGGGTAGTGTTGCAGGGACTGACAAATCTCTCAGGATAGGGTTACAGGGACTGACACATCTCTCAGGATAGGGTTTCAGGGACTGACACATCTCTCAGGATAGGGTTACAGCGACTGACACATCTCTCAGGATAGGCTTACAGGGACTGACACATCTCTCAGGATAGGGTTACAGGGACTGACATATCTCTCAGGATAGGGTTACAGGGACTGACTGACACATCTCTCAGGATAGGGTTACAGAGACTGACACATCTCCCAGGGTAGTGTTACAGGGACTGACACATCTCTCAGGATAGGGTTACAGGGACTGACACATCTCTCAGGATAGGGTTACAGGGACTGACACACCTCTCAGGATAGGGTTACAGGGACTGACTGACACATCTCTCAGGATCGTGTTGCAGTGACTGACACATCTCTCAGGATAGGGTTACAGGGACTGACACATCTCTCAGGATTGAGTTACAGGGACTGACACATCTCTCAGGATAGGGTTACAGGGACCGACACATCTCTCAGGATAGGGTTACAGGGAGTGACACATCTCTCAGGATAGGGACTGACTGACACATCTCTCAGGATAGGGTGACAGGGACTCACACATCTCTCAGGATAGGGTTACAGGGACTGACACATCTCTCAGGATAGGGTTACAGGGAATGACTGACACATCTCTCAGGGTAGTGTTACAGGGACTGACTGACACATCTCTCAGGATAGGGTGACAGAGACTGACACATCTCTCAGGGTAGTATTACAGGGACTGACAAATCTCTCAGGACAGGGTTATAGGGACTGACACATCTCTCAGGATAGGGTTACAGGGACTGACACATCTCGCAGGATAGGGTTACAGCGACTGACACATCTCTCAGGATAGGCTTACAGGGACTGACACATCTCTCAGGATAGGGTTACAGGGACTGACTGATACATCTCTCAGGATAGGGTTACAGGGACTGACACATCTCTCAGGATAGGGTTACAGGGACTGACTGACACATCTCTCAGGATAGGGTTACAGAGACTGACACATCTCTCAGGGTAGTGTTACAGGGACTGACACATCTCTCAGGATAGGGTTACACGGACTGACACATCTCTCAGGATAGGGTTACAGGGACTGACACACCTCTCAGGATAGGATTACAGGGACTGACACATCTCTCAGGATAGAGTTACAGGGACTGACTGAAACATCTCTCAGGATCGTGTTGCAGGGACTGACACATCTCTCAGGATAGGGTTACAGGGACTGACACACCTCTCAGGATAGGATTACAGGGACTGACACATCTCTCAGGATAGAGTTACAAGGACAGACTGACACATCTCTCAGGATCGTGTTGCAGGGACTGACACATCTCTCAGGATAGGGTTACAGGGACTGACACATCTCTCAGGATAAGGTTACAGGGACTGACACATCTCTCAGGATAGGGTTACAGGGACCGACACATCTCTCAGGATAGGGTTACAGGGAGTGACGCATCTCTCAGGATAGGGACTGACTGACACATCTCTCAGGATAGGGTGACAGGGACTGACACATCTCTCAGGTTAGGGTTACAGGGACTGACACATCTCTCAGGATAGGGTTACAGGGAATGACTGACACATCTCTCAGGGTAGTGTTACAGGAACTGACACATCTCTCAGGATAGGGTTACAGGGACTGACACATCTCTCAGGGTAGTGTTACAGGGACCGACACATCTCTCAGGATAGGCTTACAGGGACTGACACATCTCTCAGGATAGGGTTACAGGGACTGACTGATACATCTCTCAGGATAGGGTTACAGGGACTGACATATCTCTCAGGATAGGGTTACAGGGACTGACTGACACATCTCTCAGGATAGGGTTACAGAGACTGACACATCTCCCAGGGTAGTGTTACAGGGACTGACACATCTCTCAGGATAGGGTTACAGGGACTGACACATCTCTCAGGATAGGGTTACAGGGACTGACACACCTCTCAGGATAGGGTTACAGGGACTGACTGACACATCTCTCAGGATCGTGTTGCAGGGACTGACACATCTCTCAGGATAGGGTTACAGGGACTGACACATCTCTCAGGATAGAGTTACAGGGACTGACACATCTCTCAGGATAGGGTTACAGGGACCGACACATCTCTCAGGATAGGGTTACAGGGAGTGACACATCTCTCAGGATAGGGACTGACTGACACATCTCTCAGGATAGGGTGACAGGGTCTCACACATCTCTCAGGATAGGGTTACAGGGACTGACACATCTGTCAGGATAGGGTTACAGGGAATGACTGACACATCTCTCAGGGTAGTGTTACAGGGACTGACACATCTCTCAGGGTAGTGTTACAGGAACTGACACATCTCTCAGGATAGGGTTACAGGGACTGACACATCTCTCAGGGTAGTGTTACAGGGACCGACACATCTCTCAGGATAGGCTTACAGGGACTGACACATCTCTCAGGATAGGGTTACAGGGACTGACTGATACATCTCTCAGGATAGGGTTACAGGGACTGACATATCTCTCAGGATAGGGTTACAGGGACTGACTGACACATCTCTCAGGATAGGGTTACAGAGACTGACACATCTCCCAGGGTAGTGTTACAGGGACTGACACATCTCTCAGGATAGGGTTACAGGGACTGACACATCTCTCAGGATAGGGTTACAGGGACTGACACACCTCTCAGGATAGGGTTACAGGGACTGACTGACACATCTCTCAGGATCGTGTTGCAGGGACTGACACATCTCTCAGGATAGGGTTACAGGGACTGACACATCTCTCAGGATAGAGTTACAGGGACTGACACATCTCTCAGGATAGGGTTACAGGGACCGACACATCTCTCAGGATAGGGTTACAGTGAGTGACACATCTCTCAGGATAGGGACTGACTGACACATCTCTCAGGATAGGGTGACAGGGTCTCACACATCTCTCAGGATAGGGTTACAGGGACTGACACATCTGTCAGGATAGGGTTACAGGGAATGACTGACACATCTCTCAGGGTAGTGTTACAGGGACTGACACATCTCTCAGGATAGGGTTACAGGGACTTACACATCTCTCAGGGTAGTGTTACAGGGACCGACACATCTCTCAGGATAGGGTTACAGCGACTGACACATCTCTCAGGATAGGCTTACAGGGACTGACACATCTCTCAGGATAGGGTTACAGGGACTGACTGACACATCTCTCAGGATAGGGTTACAGGGACTGACACATCTCTCAGGATAGAGTTACAGGGACTGACTGACACATCTCTCAGGATAGGGTGACAGAGACTGACACATCTCTCAGGGTAGTATTACAGGGACTGACAAATCTCTCAGGATAGGGTTATAGGGACTGACACATCTCTCAGGATAGGGTTACAGAGACTGACACATCTCGCAGGATAGGGTTACAGCGACTGACACATCTCTCAGGATAGGCTTACAGGGACTGACACATCTCTCAGGATAGGGTTACAGGGACTGATTGATACATCTCTCAGGATAGGGTTACAGGGACTGACACATCTCTCAGAATAGGGTTACAGGGACTGACTGACACATCTCTCAGGATAGGGTTACAGAGACTGACACATCTCCCAGGGTAGTGTTACAGGGACTGACACATCTCTCAGGATAGGGTTACACGGACTGACACATCTCTCAGGATAGGGTTACAGGGACTGACACACCTCTCAGGATAGGATTACAGGGACTGACACATCTCTCAGGATAGAGTTACAGGGACTGACTGAAACATCTCTCAGGATCGTGTTGCAGGGACTGACACATCTCTCAGGATAGGGTTACAGGGACTGACACACCTCTCAGGATAGGATTACAGGGACTGACACATCTCTCAGGATAGAGTTACAGGGACAGACTGACACATCTCTCAGGATCGTGTTGCAGGGACTGACACATCTCTCAGGATAGGGTTACAGGGACTGACACATCTCTCAGGATAAGGTTACAGGGACTGACACATCTCTCAGGATAGGGTTACAGGGACCGACACATCTCTCAGGATAGGGTTACAGGGAGTGACACATCTCTCAGGATAGGGACTGACTGACACATCTCTCAGGATAGGGTGACAGGGACTGACACATCTCTCAGGTTAGGGTTACAGGGACTGACACATCTCTCAGGATAGGGTTACAGGGAATGACTGACACATCTCTCAGGGTAGTGTTACAGGAACTGACACATCTCTCAGGATAGGGTTACAGGGACTGACACATCTCTCAGGGTAGTGTTACAGGGACCGACACATCTCTCAGGATAGGGTTACAGCGACTGACACATCTCTCAGGATAGGCTTACAGGGACTGATACATCTCTCAGGATAGGGTTACAGGGACTGACTGACACATCTCTCAGGATAGGGTTACAGGGACTGACACATCTCTCAGGATAGGGTTGCAGGGACTGACTGACACATCTCTCAGGATAGGGTGATAGAGACTGACACATCTCTCAGGGTAGTGTTACAGGGACTGACAAATCTCTCAGGATAGGGTTACAGGGACTGACACATCTCTCAGGATAGGGTTTCAGGGACTGACACATCTCTCAGGATAGGGTTACAGCGACTGACACATCTCTGAGGATAGGCTTACAGGGACTGACACATCTCTCAGGATAGGGTTACAGGGACTGACTGATACATCTCTCAGGATAGGGTTACAGGGACTGACATATCTCTCAGGATAGGGTTACAGGGACTGACTGACACATCTCTCAGGATAGGGTTACAGAGACTGACACATCTCCCAGGGTAGTGTTACAGGGACTGACACATCTCTCAGGATAGGGTTGCAGGGACTGACACATCTCTCAGGATAGGGTTACAGGAACTGACACACCTCTCAGGATAGGGTTACAGGGACTGACTGACACATCTCTCAGGATCGTGTTGCAGGGACTGACACATCTCTCAGGATAGGGTTACAGGGACTGACACATCTCTCAGGATAGAGTTACAGGGACTGACACATCTCTCAGGATAGGGTTACAGGGACCGACACATCTCTCAGGATAGGGTTACAGGGAGTGACACATCTCTCAGGATAGGGACTGACTGACACATCTCTCAGGATAGGGTGACAGGGACTCACACATCTCTCAGGATAGGGTTACAGGGACTGACACATCTCTCAGGATAGGGTTACAGGGAATGACTGACACATCTCTCAGGGTAGTGTTACAGGGACTGACACATCTCTCAGGATAGGGTTACAGGGACTTACACATCTCTCAGGGTAGTGTTACAGGGACCGACACATCTCTCAGGATAGGGTTACAGCGACTGACACATCTCTCAGGATAGGCTTACAGGGACTGACACATCTCTCAGGATAGGGTTACAGGGACTGACTGACACATCTCTCAGGATAGGGTTACAGGGACTGACACATCTCTCAGGATAGAGTTACAGGGACTGACTGACACATCTCTCAGGATAGGGTGACAGAGACTGACACATCTCTCAGGGTAGTATTACAGGGACTGACAAATCTCTCAGGATAGGGTTATAGGGACTGACACATCTCTCAGGATAGGGTTACAGGGACTGACACATCTCGCAGGATAGGGTTACAGCGACTGACACATCTCTCAGGATAGGCTTACAGGGACTGACACATCTCTCAGGATAGGGTTACAGGGACTGACTGATACATCTCTCAGGATAGGTTTACAGGGACTGACACATCTCTCAGGATAGGGTTACAGGGACTGACTGACACATCTCTCAGGATAGGGTTACAGAGACTGACACATCTCTCAGGGTAGTGTTACAGGGACTGACACATCTCTCAGGATAGGGTTACACGGACTGACACATCTCTCAGGATAGGGTTACAGGGACTGACACACCTCTCAGGATAGGATTACAGGGACTGACACATCTCTCAGGATAGAGTTACAGGGACTGACTGAAACATCTCTCAGGATAGGGTTACAGGGACTGTCATCTCTCAGGATAGAGTTACAGGGACTGATACATCTCTCAGGATAGGGTTACAGGGACTGACTGACACATCTCTCAGGGTAGTGTTGCAGGGACTGACACATCTCTCAGGAGAGGGTTACAGGGACTGACACATCTCTCAGGATAGGGTTACAGGGACTGACACACCTCTCAGGATAGGGTTACAGGGACTGACACATCTCTCAGGATAGAGTTACAGGGACTGACTGACACATCTCTCAGGGTAGTGTTACAGGGACTGACACATCTCTCAGGATTGGGCTGCAGGGACTGACACATCTCTCAGGGTAGGGTTACAGGGACTGACTGACACATCTCTCAGGGTAGTGTTACAGGGACTGACACATCTCTCAGGATTGGGCTGCAGGGACTGACACATCTCTCAGGATAGGGACTGACTGACACATCTCTCAGGATAGGGTTACAGGGACTGACACATCTCTCAGGATAGGGTTGCAGGGACTGACTGACACATCTCTCAGGGCAGTGTTACAGGGACTGACACATCTCTCAGGATTGGGCTGCAGGGACTGACACATCTCTCAGGATAGGGACTGACTGACACATCTCTCAGGATAGGGTTACAGGGACTGACACATCTCTCAGGATAGGGTGACAGGGACTGACTGACCCTTCTCTCAGGATAGGGTTACAGGGACTGACACATCTCTCAGGATTGGGTTACAGTGACTGACACATCTCGCAGGGTAGTGTTACAGGGACTGACACATCTCTCAGGATAGGGTTACAGGGACTTACACATCTCTCAGGGTAGTGTTACAGGGACCGACACATCTCTCAGGATAGGGTTACAGCGACTGACACATCTCTCAGGATAGGCTTACAGGGACTGACACATTTCTCAGGATAGGGTTACAGGTACTGACTGACACATCTCTCAGGATAGGGTTACAGGGACTGACACATCTCTCAGGATAGAGTTACAGGGACTGACTGACACATCTCTCAGGATAGGGTGACAGAGACTGACACATCTCTCAGGGTAGTGTTACAGGGACTGACAAATCTCTCAGGATAGGGTTACAGGGACTGACACATCTCTCAGGATAGGGTTACAGGGACTGACACATCTCGCAGGATAGTGTTACAGCGACTGACACATCTCTCAGGATAGGCTTACAGGGACTGACACATCTCTCAGGATAGGGTTACAGGGACTGACTGATACATCTCTCAGGATAGGGTTACAGGGACTGACACATCTCTCAGGATAGGGTTACAGGGACTGACTGACACATCTCTCAGGATAGGGTTACAGAGACTGACACATCTCTCAGGGTAGTGTTACAGGGACTGACACATCTCTCAGGATAGGGTTGCAGGGACTGACACATCTCTCAGGATAGGGTTACAGGGACTGACACACCTCTCAGGATAGGGTTACAGGGACTGACACATCTCTCAGGATAGAGTTACAGGGACTGACTGACACATCTCTCAGGATCGGGTTACAGGGACTGACATCTCTCAGGATAGAGTTACAGGGACTGATACATCTCTCAGGATAGGGTTACAGGGACTGACTGACACATCTCTCAGGGTAGTGTTACAGGGACTGACACATCTCTCAGGAGAGGGTTACAGGGACTGACACATCTCTCAGGATAGGGTTACAGGGACTGACACACCTCTCAGGATAGGGTTACAGGGACTGACACATCTCTCAGGATAGAGTTACAGGGACTGACTGACACATCTCTCAGGGTAGTGTTACAGGGACTGACACATCTCTCAGGATTGGGCTGCAGGGACGGACACATCTCTCAGGGTAGGGTTACATGGACTGACTGACACATCTCTCAGGGTAGTGTTAAAGGGACTGACACATCTCTCAGGATTGGGCTGCAGGGACTGACACATCTCTCAGGATAGGGACTGACTGACACATCTCTCAGGATAGGGTTACAGGGACTGACACATCTCTCAGGATAGAGTTGCAGGGACTGACTGACACATCTCTCAGGGTAGTGTTACAGGGACTGACACATCTCTCAGGATTGGGCTGCAGGGACTGACACATCTCTCAGGATAGGGACTGACTGACACATCTCTCAGGATAGGGTTACAGGGACTGACACATCTCTCAGGATAGGGTGACAGGGACTGACTGACCCTTCTCTCAGGATAGGGTTACAGTGACTGACACATCTCGCAGGGTACTGTGACAGGGACTGACACACCTCTCAGGATAGGGTTACAGGGACTGGCACATCTCTCAGGATAGGGTTACAGGGACTGACACATCTCTCAGGATAGGGTTACAGGGACTGACACATTCCTCAGGGTAGGGTTACAGGGACTGACACATCTCTCAGGATAGGGTTACAGGGACTGAATGACACATCTCTCAGGCTGTGTGACTGGGACTGACACATCTCTCAAGATTGGGCTACAGGGACTGACACATCTCTCAGGATAGGGACTGACTGACACATCTCTCAGGATAGGGTTACAGGGACTGACACATCTCTCAGGATAGAGTTACAGGGACTGACTGACACATCTCTCAGGATCGTGTTGCAGGGACTGACACATCTCTCAGGATAGGGTTACAGGGACTGACACATCTCTCAGGATCGAGTTACAGGGACTGACAAATCTCTCAGGATAGGGTTACAGGGACTGACACATCTCTCAGGGTAGTGTTACCGGGACCGACACATCTCTCAGGATAGGGTTACAGTGACTGACACATCTCTCAGGATAGGCTTACAGGGACTGACACATCTCTCAGGATAGGGTTACAGCGACTGACTGACACATCTCTCAGGATAGGGTTACAGGGACTGACACATCTCTCAGGATAGGGTTACAGGGACTGACTGACACATCTCTCAGGATAGGGTGACAGAGACTGACACATCTCTCAGGGTAGTGTTACAGGGACTGACAAATCTCTCAGGATAGGGTTACAGGGACTGACACATCTCTCAGGATAGGGTTACAGCGACTGACACATCGCTCAGGATAGGTTTACAGCGACTGACACATCTCTCAGGATAGGCTTACAGGGACTGACACATCTCTCAGGATAGGGTTACAAACACTGACTGATACATCTCTCAGGATAGGGTTACAGGGACTGACACATCTCTCAGGATAGGGTTACAGGGACTGACTGACACATCTCTCAGGATAGGGTTACAGAGACGGACACATCTCTCAGGGTCGTGTTACAGGGACTGACACATCTCTCAGGATAGGGTTACAGGGACTGCCACATCTCTCAGGATAGGGTTACAGGGACTGACACACCTCTCAGGATAGGGTTACAGGGACTGACTGACACATCTCTCAGGATCGTGTTGCAGGGACTGACACATCTCTCAGGATAGGGTTACAGGGACTAACACATCTCTCAGGATACGGTTACAGGGACCGACACATCTCTCAGGATAGGGTTACAGGGAGTGACACATCTCTCATGATAGGGACTGACTGACACATCTCTCAGGATAGGGTGACAGGGACTGACACATCTCTCAGGATAGGGTTACAGGGACTGACACATCTCTCAGGATAGGGTTACAGGGAATGACTGACACATCTCTCAGGGTAGTGTTACAGGGACTGACACATCTCTCAGGATAGGGTTACAGGGACTTACACATCTCTCAGGGTAGTGTTACAGGGACCGACACATCTCTCAGGATAGGGTTACAGCGACTGACACATCACTCAGGATAGGCTTACAGGGACTGACACATCTCTCAGGATAGGGTTACAGGGACTGACTGACACATCTCTCAGGATAGGGTTACAGGGACTTACACATCTCTCAGGATAGGGTTAAAGGGACTGACTGACACATCTCTCAGGATAGGGTGACAGAGACTGACACATCTCTCAGGGTAGTGTTACAGGGACTGGCAAATCTCTCAGGATAGGGTTACAGGGACTGACACATCTCTCAGGATAGGGTTACAGGGACTGACACATCTCTCAGGATAGGGTTACAGCGACTGACACATCTCTCAGGATAGGCTTACAGGGACTGACACATCTCTCAGGATAGGGTTACAGGGACTGACTGATACATCTCTCAGGATAGGGTTACAGTGACTGACACATCTCTCAGGATAGGGTTACAGGGACTGACTGACACATCTCTCAGGATAGGGTTACAGAGACTGACACATCTCTCAGGGTAGTGTTACAGGGACTGACGCATCTCTCAGGATAGGGTTACAGGGACTGACACATCTCTCAGGATAGGGTTACAGGGACTGACACATCTCTCAGGATAGGGTTACAGGGACTGACACAGCTCTCAGGATAGGGTTACAGGGACTGACACATCTCTCAGGATAGGGTTACAGGGACTGACACATCTCTCAGGATAGGGTTACAGGGACTTACACATCTCTCAGGATAGGGTTACAGGGACTGACTGACACAACTCTCAGGATAGGGTGACAGAGACTGACACATCTCTCAGGGTAGTGTTACAGGGACTGACAAATCTCTCAGGATAGGGTTACAGGGACTGACACATCTCTCAGGATAGGGTTACGGGGACTGACACATCTCTCAGGATAGGGTTACAGCGACTGACACATCTCTCAGGATAGGCTTACAGGGACTGAGACATCACTCAGGATAGGGTTACAGGGACTGACTGATACATCTCTCAGGATAGGGTTACAGTGACTGACACATCTCTCAGGATAGGGTTACAGGGACTGACTGACACATCTCTCAGGATAGGGTTACAGAGACTGACACATCTCTCAGGGTAGTGTTACAGGGACTGACACATCTCTCAGGATAGGGTTACAGGGACTGACACATCTCTCAGGATAGTGTTACAGGGACTGACACATCTCTCAGGATAGGGTTACAGGGACTGACACAGCTCTCAGGATAGGATTACAGGGACTGACACATCTCTCAGGATAGGGTTACAGGGACTGACACATCTCTCAGGATAGGGTTACAGGGACTGACACATCTCTCAGGATAGGGTTACAGGGACTGACACAGCTCTCAGGATAGGGTTACAGGGACTGACACATCTCTCAGGATAGGGTTACAGGGACTGACATCTCTCAGGATAGAGTTACAGGGACTGATACATCTCTCAGGATAGGGTTACAGGGACTGACTGACACATCTCTCAGGGTAGTGTTACAGGGACTGACACATCTCTCAGGATAGGGTGACAGGGACTGACTGACACATCTCTCAGGCTGTGTTACTGGGACTGACACATCTCTCAGGATTGGGCTACAGGGACTGACACATCTCTCAGGATAGGGACTGACTGACACATCTCTCAGGATAGGGTTACAGGGACTGACACATCTCTCAGGATAGAGTTACAGGGACTGACACATCTCTCAGGATAGGGTTACAGGGACCGACACATCTCTCAGGATAGGGTTACAGGGAGTGACACATCTCTCAGGATAGGGACTGACTGACACATCTCTCAGGATAGGGTGACAGGGACTGACACATCTCTCAGGATAGGGTTACAGGGACTGACACATCTGTCAAGATAGGGTTACAGGGAATGACTGACACATCTCTCAGGGTAGTGTTACAGGGACTGACAAATCTCTCAGGATAGGGTTACAGGGACTGACACATCTCTCAGGGTAGTGTTACCGGGACCGACACATCTCTCAGGATAGGGTTACAGCGACTGACACATCTCTCAGGATAGGCTTACAGGGACTGACACATCTCTCAGGATAGGGTTACAGTGACTGACTGACACATCTCTCAGGATAGGGTTACAGGGACTGACACATCTCTCAGGATAGGGTTACAGGGACTGACTGACACATCTCTCAGGATAGGGTGACAGAGACTGACACATCTCTCAGGATAGAGTTACAGGGACTGACACATCTCTCAGGATACGGTTACAGGGACCGACACATCTCTCAGGATAGGGTTACAGGGAGTGACACATCTCTCATGATAGGGACTGACTGACACATCTCTCAGGATAGGGTGACAGGGACTGACACATCTCTCAGGGTAGTGTTACAGGGACTGACACATCTCTCAGGATAGGGTTACAGGGACTTACACATCTCTCAGGGTAGTGTTACAGGGACCGACACATCTCTCAGGATAGGGTTACAGCGACTGACACATCACTCAGGATAGGCTTACAGGGACTGACACATCTCTCAGGATAGGGTTACAGGGACTGACTGACACATCTCTCAGGATAGGGTGACAGAGACTGACACATCTCTCAGGGTAGTGTTACAGGGACTGACAAATCTCTCAGGATAGGGTTACAGGGACTGACACATCTCTCAGGATAGGGTGACAGGGACTGACACATCTCTCAGGATAGGGTTACAGCGACTGACACATCTCTCAGGATAGGCTTACAGGGACTGACACATCTCTCAGGATAGGGTTACAGGGACTGACTGATACATCTCTCAGGATAGGGTTACAGTGACTGACACATCTCTCAGGATAGGGTTACAGGGACTGACTGACACATCTCTCAGGATAGGGTTACAGAGACTGACACATCTCTCAGGGTAGTGTTACAGGGACTGACACATCTCTCAGGATAGGGTTACAGGGACTGACACATCTCTCAGGATAGGGTTACAGGGACTGACACATCTCTCAGGATAGGGTTACAGGGACTGACACAGCTCTCAGGATAGGGTTACAGGGACTGACACATCTCTCAGCATAGGGTTACAGGGACTGACACATCTCTCAGGATAGGGTTACAGGGACTTACACATCTCTCAGGATAGGGTTACAGGGACTGACTGACACATCTCTCAGGATTGAGTGACAGAGACTGACACATCTCTCAGGGTAGTGTTACAGGGACTGACAAATCTCTCAGGATAGGGTTACAGGGACTGACACATCGCTCAGGATAGGGTTACAGGGACTGACACATCTCTCAGGATAGGGTTACAGCGACTGACACATCTCTCAGGATAGGCTTACAGGGACTGACACATCTCTCAGGATAGGGTTACAGGGACTGACTGACACATCTCTCAGGATAGGGTTACAGGGACTGACACATCGCTCAGGATAGGGTTACAGCGACTGACACATCTCTCAGGATAGGCTTACAGGGACTGACACATCTCTCAGGATAGGGTTACAGGGACTGACTGATACATCTCTCAGGATAGGGTTACAGGGACTGACACACCTCTCAGGATAGGGTTACAGGGACTGACTGACACATCTCTCAGGATCGTTTTGCAGGGACTGACACATCTCTCAGGATAGGGTTACAGGGACTGACACATCTCTCAGGATAGAGTTACAGGGACTGACACATCTCTCAGGATACGGTTACAGGGACCGACACATCTCTCAGGATAGGGTTACAGGGAGTGACACATCTCTCATGATAGGGACTGACTGACACATCTCTCAGGATAGGGTGACAGGGACTGACACATCTCTCAGGGTAGTGTTACAGGGACTGACACATCTCTCAGGATAGGGTTACAGGGACTTACACATCTCTCAGGGTAGTGTTACAGGGACCGACACATCTCTCAGGATAGGGTTACAGCGACTGACACATCACTCAGGATAGGCTTACAGGGACTGACACATCTCTCAGGATAGGGTTACAGGGACTGACTGACACATCTCTCAGGATAGGGTGACAGAGACTGACACATCTCTCAGGGTAGTGTTACAGGGACTGACTAATCTCTCAGGATAGGGTTACAGGGACTGACACATCTCTCAGGATAGGGTGACAGGGACTGACACATCTCTCAGGATAGGGTTACAGCGACTGACACATCTCTCAGGATAGGCTTATAGGGACTGACACATCTCTCAGGATAGGGTTACAGGGACTGACTGATACATCTCTCAGGATAGGGTTACAGTGACTGACACATCTCTCAGGATAGGGTTACAGGGACTGACTGACACATCTCTCAGGATAGGGTTACAGAGACTGACACATCTCTCAGGGTAGTGTTACAGGGACTGACACATCTCTCAGGATAGGGTTACAGGGATTGACACATCTCTCAGGATAGGGTTACAGGGACTGACACATCTCTCAGGATAGGGTTACAGGGACTGACACAGCTCTCAGGATAGGGTTACAGGGACTGACACATCTCTCAGCATAGGGTTACAGGGACTGACACATCTCTCAGGATAGGGTTACAGGGACTTACACATCTCTCAGGATAGGGTTACAGGGACTGACTGACACATCTCTCAGGATTGAGTGACAGAGACTGACACATCTCTCAGGGTAGTGTTACAGGGACTGACAAATCTCTCAGGATAGGGTTACAGGGACTGACACATCGCTCAGGATAGGGTTACAGGGACTGACACATCTCTCAGGATAGGGTTACAGCGACTGACACATCTCTCAGGATAGGCTTACAGGGACTGACACATCTCTCAGGATAGGGTTACAGGGACTGACTGATACATCTCTCAGGATAGGGTTACAGTGACTGACACATCTCTCAGGATAGGGTTACAGGGACTGACTGACACATCTCTCAGGATAGGGTTACAGAGACTGACACATCTCTCAGGGTAGTGTTACAGGGACTGACACATCTCTCAGGATAGGGTTACAGGGACTGACACATCTCTCAGGATAGGGTTACAGGGACTGACTGACACATCTCTCAGGATCGTTTTGCAGGGACTGACACATCTCTCAGGATAGGGTTACAGGGACTGACACATCTCTCAGGATAGAGTTACAGGGACTGACACATCTCTCAGGATACGGTTACAGGGACCGACACATCTCTCAGGATAGGGTTACAGGGAGTGACACATCTCTCATGATAGGGACTGACTGACACATCTCTCAGGATAGGGTGACAGGGACTGACACATCTCTCAGGGTAGTGTTACAGGGACTGACACATCTCTCAGGATAGGGTTACAGGGACTTACACATCTCTCAGGGTAGTGTTACAGGGACCGACACATCTCTCAGGATAGGGTTACAGCGACTGACACATCACTCAGGATAGGCTTACAGGGACTGACACATCTCTCAGGATAGGGTTACAGGGACTGACACATCTCTCAGGATAGGGTTACAGCGACTGACACATCTCTCAGGATAGGCTTACAGGGACTGACACATCTCTCAGGATAGGGTTACAGGGACTGACTGATACATCTCTCAGGATAGGGTTACAGTGACTGACACATCTCTCAGGATAGGGTTACAGGGACTGACTGACACATCTCTCAGGATAGGGTTACAGAGACTGACACATCTCTCAGGGTAGTGTTACAGGGACTGACACATCTCTCAGGATAGGGTTACAGGGACTGACACATCTCTCAGGATAGGGTTACAGGGACTGACACATCTCTCAGGATAGGGTTACAGGGACTGACACAGCTCTCAGGATAGGGTTACAGGGACTGACACATCTCTCAGCATAGGGTTACAGGGACTGACACATCTCTCAGGATAGGGTTACAGGGACTTACACATCTCTCAGGATAGGGTTACAGGGACTGACTGACACATCTCTCAGGATAGAGTGACAGAGACTGACACATCTCTCAGGGTAGTGTTACAGGGACTGACAAATCTCTCAGGATAGGGTTACAGGGACTGACACATCTCTCAGGATAGGGTTACAGGGACTGACACATCTCTCAGGATAGGGTTACAGCGACTGACACATCTCTCAGGATAGGCTTACAGGGACTGACACATCTCTCAGGATAGGGTTACAGGGACTGACTGATACATCTCTCAGGATAGGGTTACAGTGACTGACACATCTCTCAGGATAGGGTTACAGGGACTGACTGACACATCTCTCAGGATAGGGTTACAGAGACTGACACATCTCTCAGGGTAGTGTTACAGGGACTGACACATCTCTCAGGATAGTGTTACAGGGACTGACAAATCTCTCAGGATAGGGTTACAGGGACTGACACGGCTCTCAGGATAGGGTTACAGGGACTGACACATCTCTCAGGATAGGGTTACAGGGACTGACACATCTCTCAGGATCGGGTTACAGGGACTGACACATCTCTCAGGATAGGGTTACAGGGACTGACACAGCTCTCAGGATAGGGTTACAGGGACTGACACATCTCTCAGGATAGGGTTACAGGGACTGACATCTCTCAGGATAGAGTTACAGGGACTGATACATCTCTCAGGATAGGGTTACAGGGACTGACTGACACATCTCTCAGGGTAGTGTTACAGGGACTGACACATCTCTCAGGATAGGGTGACAGGGACTGACACATCTCTCAGGATAGGGTTACAGGGACTGACACATCTCTCAGGATAGGGTTACAGGGAATGACTGACACATCTCTCAGGATAGGGTTACAGGGACTGACACATCTCTCAGGATAGAGTTACAGGGACTGACTGACACATCTCTCAGGATAGGGTGACAGAGACTGACACATCTCTCAGGGTAGTGTTACAGGGACTGACAAATCTCTCAGGATAGGGTTACAGCGACTGACACATCTCTCAGGATAGGGTTACAGGGACTGACACTTCTCGCAGGATAGTGTTACAGCGACTGACACATCTCTCAGGATAGGCTTACAGGGACTGACACATCTCTCAGGATAGGGTTACAGGGACTGACTGATACATCTCTCAGGATAGGGTTACAGGGACTGACACATCTCTCAGGATAGGGTTGCAGGGACTGACTGACACATCTCTCAGGATAGGGTTACAGAGACTGACACATCTCTCAGGGTAGTGTTACAGGGACTGACACATCTCTCAGGATAGGGTTACAGGGACTGACACATCTCTCAGGATAGGGTTACAGGGACTGACACACCTCTCAGGATAGGGTTACAGGGACTGACTGACACATCTCTCAGGATCGTTTTGCAGGGACTGACACATCTCTCAGGATAGGGTTACAGGGACTGACACATCTCTCAGGATAGAGTTACAGGGACTGACACATCTCTCAGGATACGGTTACAGGGACCGACACATCTCTCAGGATAGGGTTACAGGGAGTGACACATCTCTCAGGAGAGGGTTACAGGGACTGACACATCTCTCAGGATAGGGTTACAGGGACTGACACACCTCTCAGGATAGGGTTACAGGGACTGACACATCTCTCAGGATAGAGTTACAGCGACTGACTGACACATCTCTCAGGGTAGTGTTACAGGGACTGACACATCTCTCAGGATTGGGCTGCAGGGACTGACACATCTCTCAGGGTAGGGTTACAGGGACTGACTGACACATCTCTCAGGGTAGTGTTACAGGGACTGACACATCTCTCAGGATTGGGCTGCAGGGACTGACACATCTCTCAGGATAGGGACTGACTGACACATCTCTCAGGATAGGGTTACAGGGACTGACACATCTCTCAGGATAGGGTTGCAGGGACTGACTGACACATCTCTCAGGGTAGTGTTACAGGGACTGACACATCTCTCAGGATTGGGCTGCAGGGACTGACACATCTCTCAGGATAGGGAGTGACTGACACATCTCTCAGGATAGGGTTACAGGGACTGACACATCTCTCAGGATAGGGTTACAGGGACTGACCCTTCTCTCAGGATAGGGTTACAGGGACTGACACATCTCTCAGGATAGGGTTACAGGGACTGACACATTCCTCAGGGTAGGGTTACAGGGACTGACACATCTCTCAGGATAGGGTTACAGGGACTGAATGACACATCTCTCAGGATAGGGTTACAGGGACTGACTGACACATCTCTCAGGCAGTGTTACTGGGACTGACACATCTCTCAGGATTGGGCTGCAGGGACTGACACATCTCTCAGGATAGGGACTGACTGACACATCTCTCAGGATAGGGTTACAGGGACTGACACATCTCTCAGGATAGAGTTACAGGGACTGACTGACACATCTCTCAGGTTCGTGTTCCAGGGACTGACACATCTCTCAGGATAGGGTTACAGGGACTGACACATCTCTCAGGATCGAGTTACAGGGACTGACACATCTCTCAGGATAGGGTTACAGGGACCGACACATCTCTCAGGATAGGGTTACAGGGAGTGACACATCTCTCAGGATAGGGACTGACTGACACATCTCTCAGGATAGGGTGACAGGGACTGACACATCTCTCAGGATAGGGTTACAGGGACTGACACATCTGTCAAGATAGGGTTACAGGGAATGACTGACACATCTCTCAGGGTAGTGTTACAGGGACTGACAAATCTCTCAGGATAGGGTTACAGGGACTGACACATCTCTCAGGGTAGTGTTACCGGGACCGACACATCTCTCAGGATAGGGTTACAGCGACTGACACATCTCTCAGGATAGGCTTACAGGGACTGACACATCTCTCAGGATAGGGTTACAGGGACTGACTGACACATCTCTCAGGATAGGGTTACAGGGACTGACACATCTCTCAGGATAGGGTTACAGGGACTGACTGACACATCTCTCAGGATAGGGTGACAGAGACTGACACATCTCTCAGGGTAGTGTTACAGGGACTGACAAATCTCTCAGGATAGGGTTACAGGGACTGACACATCTCTCAGGATAGGGTTACAGGGACTGACACATCGCTCAGGATAGGTTTACAGCGACTGACACATCTCTCAGGATAGGCTTACAGGGACTGACACATCTCTCAGGATAGGGTTACAGGGACTGACTGATACATCTCTCAGGATAGGGTTACAGGGACTGACACATCTCTCAGGATAGGGTTACAGGGACTGACTGACACATCTCTCAGGATAGGGTTACAGAGATGGACACATCTCTCAGGGTCGTGTTACAGGGACTGACACATCTCTCAGGATAGGGTTACAGGGACTGCCATATCTCTCAGGATAGGGTTACAGGGACTGACACACCTCTCAGGATAGGGTTACAGGGACTGACTGACACATCTCTCAGGATCGTGTTGCAGGGACTGACACATCTCTCAGGATAGGGTTACAGGGACTGACACATCTCTCAGGATAGAGTTACAGGGACTGACACATCTCTCAGGATACGGTTACAGGGACCGACACATCTCTCAGGATAGGGTTACAGGGAGTGACACATCTCTCATGATAGGGACTGACTGACACATCTCTCAGGATAGGGTGACAGGGACTGACACATCTCTCAGGATAGGGTTACAGGGACTGACACATCTCTCAGGATAGGGTTACAGGGAATGACTGACACATCTCTCAGGGTAGTGTTACAGGGACTGACACATCTCTCAGGATAGGGTTACAGCGACTGACACATCACTCAGGATAGGCTTACAGGGACTGACACATCTCTCAGGGTAGTGTTACAGGGACTGACCAATCTCTCAGGATAGGGTTACAGGGACTGACACATCTCTCAGGGTAGTGTTACAGGGACCGACACATCTCTCAGGATAGGGTTACAGCGACTGACACATCTCTCAGGATAGGGTTACAGGGACTGACACATCTCTCAGGATCGAGTTACAGGGACTGACACATCTCTCAGGATAGGGTTACAGGGACCGACACATCTCTGAGGATAGGGTTACAGGGAGTGACACATCTCTCAGGATAGGGACTGACTGACACATCTCTCAGGATAGGGTGACAGGGACTGACACATCTCTCAGGATAGGGTTACAGCGACTGACACATCTCTCAGGATAGCGTTACAGGGAATGACTGACACATCTCTCAGGGTAGTGTTACAGGGACTGACACATCTCTCAGGATAGGGTTACAGGGACTGACACATCTCTCAGTGCAGTGTTACAGGGACCGACACATCTCTCAGGATAGGGTTACAGCGACTGACACATCTCTCAGGATAGGCTTACAGGGACTGACACATCTCTCAGGATAGGGTTACAGGGACTGACTGACACATCTCTCAGGAAAGGGTTGCAGGGACTGACACATCTCTCAGGATAGGGTTACAGGGACTGACTGACACATCTCTCAGGATAGGGTGACAGAGACTGACACATCTCTCAGGGTAGTGTTACAGGGACTGACAAATCTCTCAGGATAGGGTTACAGGGACTGACTGACACATCTCTCAGGATAGGGTTACAGGGACTGACACATCTCTCAGGATAGGGTTACAGGGACTGACTGACACATCTCTCAGGATAGGGTTACAGAGACTGACACATCTCTCAGGGTCGTGTTACAGGGACTGACACATCTCTCAGGATAGGGTTACAGGGACTGACACATCTCTCAGGATAGGGTTACAGGGACTGACACACCTCTCAGGATAGGGTTACAGGGACTGACTGACACATCTCTCAGGATCGTGTTGCAGGGACTGACACATCTCTCAGGATAGGGTTACAGTGACTGACACATCTCTCAGGATAGAGTTACAGGGACTGACACATCTCTCAGGATAGGGTTACAGGGACCGACACATCTCTCAGGATAGGGTTACAGGGAGTGACACATCTCTCAGGATAGGGACTGACTGACACATCTCTCAGGATAGGGTGACAGGGACTGACACATCTCTCAGGATAGGGTTACAGGGACTGACACATCTCTCAGGATAGGGTTACAGGGAATGACTGACACATCTCTCAGCGTAGTGTTACAGGGACTGACAAATCTCTCAGGATAGGGTTACAGGGACTTACACATCTCTCAGGGTAGTGTTACAGGGACCGACACATCTCTCAGGATAGGGTTACAGCGACTGACACATCTCTCAGGACAGGCTTACAGGGACTGACACATCTCTCAGGATAGGGTTACAGGGACTGACTGACACATCTCTCAGGATAGGGTTACAGGGACTGACACATCTCTCAGGATAGGGTTACAGGGACTGACTGACACATCTCTCAGGATAGGGTGACAGAGACTGACACATCTCTCAGGGTAGTGTTACAGGGACTGACAAATCTCTCAGGATAGGGTTACAGGGACTGACTGATACATCTCTCAGGATAGGGTTACAGGGACTGACACATCTCTCAGGATAGGGTTACAGGGACTGACTGACACATCTCTCAGGATAGGGTTGCAGAGACTGACACATCTCTCAGGGTAGTGTTACAGGGACTGACACATCTCTCAGGATAGGGTTACAGGGACTGACACATCTCTCAGGATAGGGTTACAGGGACTGACACAGCTCTCAGGATAGGGTTACAGGGACTGACACATCTCTCAGGATAGAGTTACAGGGACTGACTGACACATCTCTCAGGATAGGGTTACAGGGATTGACATCTCTCAGGATAGAGTTACAGGGACTGATACATCTCTCAGGATAGGGTTACAGGGACTGACTGACACATCTCTCAGGGTAGTGTTACAGGGACTGACACATCTCTCAGGCTAGGGTGACAGGGACTGACACATCTCTCAGGATAGGGTTACAGGGACTGACACATCTCTCAGGATAGGGTTACAGGGAATGACTGACACATCTCTCAGGGTAGTTTTACAGGGACTGACACATCTCTCAGGATAGGGTTACAGGGACTGACACACCTCTCAGGGTAGTGTTACTGGGACCGACACATCTCTCACGATAGGGTTACAGCGACTGACACATCTCTCAGGATAGGCTTACAGGGACTGACACATCTCTCAGGATAGGGTTACAGGGACTGACTGACAAATCTCTCAGGATAGGGTTACAGGGACTGACACATCTCTCAGGATAGGGTTACAGGGACTGACTGACACATCTCTCAGGATAGGGTGACAGAGACTGACACATCTCTCAGGGTAGTGTTACAGGGACTGACACATCTCTCAGGATTGGGCTGCAGGGACTGGCACATCTCTCAGGATAGGGTTACAGGGACTGACTGACCCTTCTCTCAGGATAGGGTTACAGGGACTGACACATCTCTCAGGATTGGGTTACAGTGACTGACACATCTCGCAGGGTAGTGTTACAGGGACTGACACACCTCTCAGGATAGGGTTACAGGGACTGACACATCTCTCAGGATAGGGTTACAGGGACTGACACATTCCTCAGGGGAGGGTTACAGGGACTGACACATCTCTCAGGATAGGGTTACAGGGACTGACTGACACATCTCTCAGGATAGGGTTACAGGGACCGACACATCTCTCAGGATAGGGTTACAGGGACTGACTGACACATCTCTCAGGATAGGGTTACAGGGACTGACACATCTCTCAGGGTAGTATTACAGGGACTGACACATCTCTCAGGATAGGGTTACAGGGACTGACACATCTCTCAGGATAGAGTTACAAGGACTGACTGACACATCTCTCAGGATAGGGTTACAGGGACTGACTCATCTCTCAGGGTAGGGTTACAGGGACTGACTGACACATCTCTCAGGGCAGTCTTACTGGGACTGACACATCTCTCAGGATTGGGCTACAGGGACTGACACATCTCTCAGGATAGGGACTGACTGACACATCTCTCAGGATAGGGTTACAGGGACTGACACATCTCTCAGGATAGGGTTACAGGGACTGACACATCTCTCAGGATAGGGTTGCAGGGACTGACTGACACATCTCTCAGGGTAGTGTTACAGGGACCGACACATCTCTCAGGATAGGGTTACAGGGAGTGACACATCTCTCAGGATCGGGTTACAGCGACTAACTGACCCTTCCCTCAGGATAGGGTTACAGTGACTGACACATCTCTCAGGGTAGTGTTACAGGGACTGACACATCTCTCAGGATAGGGTTACAGGGACTGACACATCTCTCAGGATAGGGTTACAGGGACTGACACATCTCTCAGGATAGGGTTACAGGGACTGACACATCCCTCAGGATAGGGTTACAGGGACTGACACATCTCTCAGGATAGGGTTATAGGGACTGACACATTCCTCAGGATAGGGTTACAGGGACTGACACATCTCTCAGGATAGGGTTACAGGGACTGAATGACACATCTCTCAGGATAGGGTTACAAGGACCGACACATCTCAGGATAGGGTTACAGGGACTGACTGACACATCTCTCAGGATAGGGTTGCAGAGACTGACACATCTCTCAGCGTAGTGTTACAGGGACTGACACATCTCTCAGGATGGGGTTACAGGGACTGACACATCTCTCAGGATAGGGTTACAGGGACTGACACATCTCTCAGGATAGGGTTACAGCGACAAACACATCTCTCAGGATAGGGTTACAGGGACTGACACATCTCTCAGGATAGAGTTACAGGGACTGACTGACACATCTCTCAGGATAGGGTTACAGGGACTGACACATCTCTCAGGGTAGGGTTACAGTGACTGACTGACACATCTCTCAGGGCAGTGTTACAGGGACTGACACATCTCTCAGGATTGGGCTACAGGGACTGACACATCTCTCAGGATAGGGACTGACTGACACATCTCTCAGGATTGGGCTACAGGGACTGACACATCTCTCAGGGTAGTGTTACAGGGACCGACACATCTCTCAGGATAGGGTTACAGGGAGTGACACATCTCTCAGGATCAGGTTACAGGGACTGACTTTGACCCTTCTCTCAGGATAGGGTTACAGGGACTGACACATCTCTCAGTATTGGGTTACAGTGACTGACACATCTCTCAGGGTAGTGTTACAGGGACTGACACATCTCTCAGGATAGGGTTACAGGGACTGACACATCTCTCAGGATAGTGTTACAGGGACTGACACATCTCTCAGGATAGGGTTACAGGGACTGACACATCTCTCAGGATAGAGTTACAGGGACTGACTTACACATCTCTCAGGATAGGGTTACAGGGACTGACACATCTCTCAGGATAGGGACTGACTGACACATCTCTCAGGATAGGGTTACAGGGACTGACACATCTCTCAGGATAGGGTTACAGGGACTGACACATCTCTCAGGATAGGGTTGCAGGGACTGACTGACACATCTCTCAGGGTAGTGTTACAGGGACCGACACATCTCTCAGGATAGGGTTACAGGGAGTGAAACATCTCTCAGGATCGGGTTACAGGGACTGACTGACCCTTCTCTCAGGATAGGGTTACAGGGACTGACACATCTCTCAGGATTGGGTTACAGTGACTGACACATCTCTCAGGGTAGTGTTACAGGGACTGACACATCTCTCAGGATAGTGTTGCAGGAACTGACACATCTCTCAGGATAGGGTTACAGGGACTGACACATCTCTCAGGATAGGGTTACAGGGACTGACACATCCCTCAGGATCGGGTTCCAGGCACTGACACATCTCTCAGGATAGGTACTGACTGACACATCTCTCAGGGTAGGGTTACAAGGACTGACACATCTCTCAGGATAGGGTGACAGGGACTGACTGACACATCTCTCAGGATTGGGTTACAGGGACTGACACAACTCTCAGGATAGGGTTATAGGGACTGGCACATCTCTCAGGATAAGGAAACAGGGACTGACACATCTCTCAGGATAGGGTTACAGGGACTGACACATCTCGAAGGATAGAGTTACAGGGACTGACTGACACATCTCTCAGGGTAGTGTTACAGGGACTGACACATCTCTCAGGATAGAGTTACAGGGACTGACTGACACATCTCTCAGGATCGGGTTGCAGGGACTGACACATCTCTCAGGATAGGGTTACAGCGACTGACACATCTCTCAGGATAGAGTAACAGGGACTGACACATCTCTCAGGATCGGGTTACTGGGCCTGACTGACCCTTCTCTCAGGATAGGGTTACAGGGACTGACACATCTCTCAGGATTGGGTTACAGTGACTGACACATCTCTCAGGGTAGTGTTACAGGGACTGACACATCTCTCAGGATAGGGTTACAGGGAATGACTGACACATCTCTCAGGGTAGTGTTACAGGGACTGACACATCTCTCAGGGTAGTGTTACCGGGACCGACACATCTCTCAGGATAGGGTTACAGGGACTGACTGACACATCTCTCAGGATAGGGTGACAGATACTGACACATCTCTCAGGGTAGTGTTACAGGGACTGACACATCTCTCAGGATAGAGTTACAGGGACTGACTGACACATCTCTCAGGATCGGGTTACAGGGACTGACATCTCTCAGGATAGGGTTACAGGGACTGACTGACACATCTCTCAGGATAGGGTTACAGAGACTGACACATCTCTCAGGGTAGTGTTACAGGGACTGACACATCTCTCAGGATAGGGTTACAGGGACTGACACATCTCTCAGGATAGGGTTACAGGGACTGACACACCTCTCAGGATAGGGTTACAGGGACTGACACATCTCTCAGGATCGAGTTACAGGGACTGACTGACACATCTCTCAGGATCGGGTTACAGGGACTGACATCTCTCAGGATAGAGTTACAGGGACTGATACATCTCTCAGGATAGGGTTACAGGGACTGACTGACACATCTCTCAGGGTAGTGTTACAGGGACTGACACATCTCTCAGGAGAGGGTTACAGGGACTGACACATCTCTCAGGATAGGGTTACAGGGACTGACACACCTCTCAGGATAGGGTTACAGGGACTGACACATCTCTCAGGATAGAGTTACAGCGACTGACTGACACATCTCTCAGGGTAGTGTTACAGGGACTGACACATCTCTCAGGATTGGGCTGCAGGGACTGACACATCTCTCAGGATAGGGACTGACTGACACATCTCTCAGGATAGGGTTACAGGGACTGACACAACTCTCAGGATAGGGTTGCAGGGACTGACTGACACATCTCTCAGGGTAGTGTTACAGGGACTGACACATCTCTCAGGATTGGGCTGCAGGGACTGACACATCTCTCAGGATAGGGACTGACTGACACATCTCTCAGGATAGGGTTACAGGGACTGACACATCTCTCAGGATAGGGTGACAGGGACTGACTGACCCTTCTCTCAGGATAGGGTTACAGGGACTGACACATCTCTCAGGATTGGGTTACAGTGACTGACACATCTCGCAGGGTAGTGTTATAGGGACTGACACACCTCTCAGGATAGGGTTACAGGGACTGGCACATCTCTCAGGATAGGGTTACAGGGACTGACACATCTCTCAGGATAGGGTTACAGGGACTGACACATTCCTCAGGGTAGGGTTACAGGGACTGACACATCTCTCAGGATAGGGTTACAGGGACTGAATGACACATCTCTCAGGATAGGGTTACAGGGACTGACTGACACATCTCTCAGGCAGTGTTACTGGGACTGACACATCTCTCAGGATTGGGCTGCAGGGACTGACACATCTCTCAGGATAGGGACTGACTGACACATCTCTCAGGATAGGGTTACAGGGACTGACACATCTCTCAGGATAGAGTTACAGGGACTGACTGACACATCTCTCAGGTTCGTGTTCCAGGGACTGACACATCTCTCAGGATAGGGTTACAGGGACTGACACATCTCTCAGGATCGAGTTACAGGGACTGACACATCTCTCAGGATAGGGTTACAGGGACCGACACATCTCTCAGGATAGGGTTACAGGGAGTGACACATCTCTCAGGATAGGGACTGACTGACACATCTCTCAGGATAGGGTGACAGGGAGTGACACATCTCTCAGGATAGGGTTACAGGGACTGACACATCTGTCAAGATAGGGTTACAGGGAATGACTGACACATCTCTCAGGGTAGTGTTACAGGGACTGACAAATCTCTCAGGATAGGGTTACAGGGACTGACACATCTCTCAGGGTAGTGTTACCGGGACCGACACATCTCTCAGGATAGGGTTACAGCGACTGACACATCTCTCAGGATAGGCTTACAGGGACTGACACATCTCTCAGGATAGGGTTACAGGGACTGACTGACACATCTCTCAGGATAGGGTTACAGGGACTGACACATCTCTCAGGATAGGGTTACAGGGACTGACTGACACATCTCTCAGGATAGGGTGACAGAGACTGACACATCTCTCAGGGTAGTGTTACAGGGACTGACAAATCTCTCAGGATAGGCTTACAGGGACTGACACATCTCTCAGGATAGGGTTACAGGGACTGACTGATACATCTCTCAGGATAGGGTTACAGGGACTGACACATCTCTCAGGATAGGGTTACAGGGACTGACTGACACATCTCTCAGGATAGGGTTACAGAGATGGACACATCTCTCAGTGTCGTGTTACAGGGACTGACACATCTCTCAGGATAGGGTTACAGGGACTGCCACATCTCTCAGGATAGGGTTACAGGGACTGACACACCTCTCAGGATAGGGTTACAGGGACTGACTGACACATCTCTCAGGATCGTGTTGCAGGGACTGACACATCTCTCAGGATAGGGTTACAGGGACTGACACATCTCTCAGGATAGAGTTACAGGGACTGACACATCTCTCAGGATACGGTTACAGGGACCGACACATCTCTCAGGATAGGGTTACAGGGAGTGACACATCTCTCATGATAGGGACTGACTGACACATCTCTCAGGATAGGGTGACAGGGACTGACACATCTCTCAGGATAGGGTTACAGGGACTGACACATCTCTCAGGATAGGGTTACAGGGAATGACTGACACATCTCTCAGGGTAGTGTTACAGGGACTGACACATCTCTCAGGATAGGGTTACAGCGACTGACACATCACTCAGGATAGGCTTACAGGGACTGACACATCTCTCAGGGTAGTGTTACAGGGACTGACACATCTCTCAGGATAGGGTTACAGGGACTGACACATCTCTCAGGGTAGTGTTACAGGGACCGACACATCTCTCAGGATAGGGTTACAGCGACTGACACATCTCTCAGGATAGGGTTACAGGGACTGACACATCTCTCAGGATCGAGTTACAGGGACTGACACATCTCTCAGGATAGGGTTACAGGGACCGACACATCTCTCAGGATAGGGTTACAGGGAGTGACACATCTCTCAGGATAGCGACTGACTGACACATCTCTCAGGATAGGGTGACAGGGACTGACACATCTCTCAGGATAGGGTTACAGCGACTGACACATCTCTCAGGATAGCGTTACAGGGAATGACTGACACATCTCTCAGGGTAGTGTTACAGGGACTGACACATCTCTCAGGATAGGGTTGCAGGGACTGACACATCTCTCAGTGCAGTGTTACAGGGACCGACACATCTCTCAGGATAGGGTTACAGCGACTGACACATCTCTCAGGATAGGCTTACAGGGACTGACACATCTCTCAGGATAGGGTTACAGGGACTGACTGACACATCTCTCAGGATAGGGTTGCAGGGACTGACACATCTCTCAGGATAGGGTTACAGGGACTGACTGACACATCTCTCAGGATAGGGTGACAGAGACTGACACATCTCTCAGGGTAGTGTTACAGGGACTGACAAATCTCTCAGGATAGGGTTACAGGGACTGACACATCTCTCAGGATAGGGTTACAGGCACTGACGCATCGCTCAGGATAGGGTTACAGCGACTGAAACATCTCTCAGGATAGGCTTACAGGGACTGACACATCTCTCAGGATAGGGTTACAGGGACTGACTGATACATCTCTCAGGATAGGGTTACAGGGACTGACACATCTCTCAGGATAGGGTTACAGGGACTGACACATTCCTCAGGGTAGGGTTACAGGGACTGACACATCTCTCAGGATAGGGTTACAGGGACTGACTGACACATCTCTCAGGATAGGGTTACAGAGACTGACACATCTCTCAGGGTCGTGTTACAGGGACTGACACATCTCTCAGGATAGGGTTACAGGGACTGACACATCTCTCAGGATAGGGTTACAGGGACTGACACACCTCTCAGGATAGGGTTACAGGGACTGACTGACACATCTCTCAGGATCGTGTTGCAGGGACTGACACATCTCTCAGGATAGGGTTACAGTGACTGACACATCTCTCAGGATAGAGTTACAGGGACTGACACATCTCTCAGGATAGGGTTACAGGGACCGACACATCTCTCAGGATAGGGTTACAGGGAGTGACACATCTCTCAGGATAGGGACTGACTGACACATCTCTCAGGATAGGGTGACAGGGACTGACACATCTCTCAGGATAGGGTTACAGGGACTGACACATCTCTCAGGATAGGGTTACAGGGAATGACTGACACATCTCTCAGCGTACTGTTACAGGGACTGACAAATCTCTCAGGATAGGGTTACAGGGACTTACACATCTCTCAGGGTAGTGTTACAGGGACCGACACATCTCTCAGGATAGGGTTACAGCGACTGACACATCTCTCAGGACAGGCTTACAGGGACTGACACATCTCTCAGGATAGGGTTACAGGGACTGACTGACACATCTCTCAGGATAGGGTTACAGGGACTGACACATCTCTCAGGATAGGGTTACAGGGACTGACTGACACATCTCTCAGGATAGGGTGACAGAGACTGACACATCTCTCAGGGTAGTGTTACAGGGACTGACAAATCTCTCAGGATAGGGTTACAGGGACTGACACATCTCTCAGGATAGGGTTACAGGGACTGACACATCTCTCAGGATAGGGTTACAGCGACTGACACATCTCTCAGGATAGGCTTACAGGGACTGACACATCTCTCAGGATAGGGTTACAGGGACTGACTGATACATCTCTCAGGATAGGGTTACAGGGACTGACACATCTCTCAGGATAGGGTTACAGGGACTGACTGACACATCTCTCAGGATAGGGTTGCAGAGACTGACACATCTCTCAGGGTAGTGTTACAGGGACTGACACATCTCTCAGGATAGGGTTACAGGGACTGACACATCTCTCAGGATAGGGTTACAGGGACTGACACAGCTCTCAGGATAGGGTTACAGGGACTGACACATCTCTCAGGATAGAGTTACAGGGACTGACTGACACATCTCTCAGGATAGGGTTACAGGGATTGACATCTCTCAGGATAGAGTTACAGGGAATGATACATCTCTCAGGATAGGGTTACAGGGACTGACTGACACATCTCTCAGGGTAGTGTTACAGGGACTGACACATCTCTTAGGATAGGGTGACAGGGACTGACACATCTCTCAGGATAGGGTTACAGGGACTGACACATCTCTCAGGATAGGGTTACAGGGAATGACTGACACATCTCTCAGGGTAGTGTTACAGGGACTGACACATCTCTCAGGATAGGGTTACAGGGACTGACACACCTCTCAGGGTAGTGTTACTGGGACCGACACATCTCTCAGGACAGGGTTACAGCGACTGACACATCTCTCAGGATAGGCTTACAGGGACTGACACATCTCTCAGGATAGGGTTACAGGGACTGACTGACAAATCTCTCAAGATAGGGTTACAGGGACTGACACATCTCTCAGGATCGGGTTACAGGGACTGACTGACACATCTCTCAGGATCGGGTGACAGAGACTGACACATCTCTCAGGGTAGTGTTACAGGGACTGACACATCTCTCAGGATTGGGCTGCAGGGACTGGCACATCTCTCAGGATAGGGTTACAGGGACTGACTGACCCTTCTCTCAAGATAGGGTTACAGGGACTGACACATCTCTCAGGATTGGGTTACAGTGACTGACACATCTCGCAGGGTAGTGTTACAGGGACTGACACACCTCTCAGGATAGGGTTACAGGTACTGGCACATCTCTCAGGATAGGGTTACAGCGACTGACACATCTCTCAGGATAGGGTTACAGGGACTGACACATTCCTCAGGGTAGGGTTACAGGGACTGACACATCTCTCAGGATAGGGTTACAGGGACTGACACATCTCTCAGGATAGAGTTACAGGGACTGACTGACACATCTCTCAGGATAGGGTTACAGGGACTGACACATCTCTCAGGGTAGGGTTACAGTGACTGACTGACACATCTCTCAGGGCAGTGTTACAGGGACTGACACATCTCTCAGGATTGGGCTACAGGGACTGACACATCTCTCAGGATAGGGACTGACTGACACATCTCTCAGGATTGGGCTACAGGGACTGACACATCTCTCAGGGTAGTGTTACAGGGACCGACACATCTCTCAGGATAGGGTTACAGGGAGTGACACATCTCTCAGGATAGGGACTGACTGACACATCTCTCAGGATTGGGCTACAGGGACTGACACATCTCTCAGGGTAGTGTTACAGGGACCGACACATCTCTCAGGATAGGGTTACAGGGAGTGACACATCTCTCAGGATCAGGTTACAGGGACTGACTTTGACCCTTCTCTCAGGATAGGGTTACAGGGACTGACACATCTCTCAGTATTGGGTTACAGTGACTGACACATCTCTCAGGGTAGTGTTACAGGGACTGACACATCTCTCAGGATAGGGTTACAGGTACTGACACATCTCTCAGGATAGGGTTACAGGGACTGACACATCTCTCAGGATAGGGTTACAGGGACTGACACATCTCTCAGGATAGAGTTACAGGGACTGACTGACACATCTCTCAGGATAGGGTTACAGGGACTGACACATCTCTCAGGATAGGGACTGACTGACACATCTCTCAGGATAGGGTTACAGGGACTGACACATCTCTCAGGATAGGGTTACAGGGACTGACACATCTCTCAGGATAGGGTTGCAGGGACTGACTGACACATCTCTCAGGGTAGTGTTACAGGGACCGACACATCTCTCAGGATAGGGTTACAGGGAGTGAAACATCTCTCAGGATCGGGTTACAGGGACTGACTGACCCTTCTCTCAGGATAGGGTTACAGGGACTGACACATCTCTCAGGATTGGGTTACAGTGACTGACACATCTCTCAAGGTAGTGTTACAGGGACTGACACATCTCTCAGGATAGTGTTACAGGAACTGACACATCTCTCAGGATAGGGTTACAGGGACTGACACATCTCTCAGGATAGGGTTACAGGGACTGACACATCCCTCAGGATCGGGTTCCAGGCACTGACACATCTCTCAGGATAGGTACTGACTGACACATCTCTCAGGGTAGGGTTACAAGGACTGACACATCTCTCAGGATAGGGTGACAGGGACTGACTGACACATCTCTCAGGATTGGGTTACAGGGACTGACACAACTCTCAGGATAGGGTTATAGGGACTGGCACATCTCTCAGGATAAGGAAACAGGGACTGACACATCTCTCAGGATAGGGTTACAGGGACTGACACATCTCGAAGGATAGAGTTACAGGGACTGACTGACACATCTCTCAGGGTAGTGTTACAGGGACTGACACATCTCTCAGGATAGAGTTACAGGGACTGACTGACACATCTCTCAGGATCGGGTTGCAGGGACTGACACATCTCTCAGGATAGGGTTACAGCGACTGACACATCTCTCAGGATAGAGTAACAGGGACTGACACATCTCTCAGGATCGGGTTACTGGGCCTTACTGACCCTTCTCTCAGGATAGGGTTACAGGGACTGACACATCTCTCAGGATTGGGTTACAGTGACTGACACATCTCTCAGGGTAGTGTTACAGGGACTGACACATCTCTCAGGATAGGGTTACAGGGAATGACTGACACATCTCTCAGGGTAGTGTTACAGGGACTGACACATCTCTCAGGGTAGTGTTACCGGGACCGACACATCTCTCAGGATAGGGTTACAGGGACTGACTGACACATCTCTCAGGATAGGGTGACAGAGACTGACACATCTCTCAGGGTAGTGTTACAGGGACTGACACATCTCTCAGGATAGAGTTACAGGGACTGACTGACACATCTCTCAGGATCGGGTTACAGGGACTGACATCTCTCAGGATAGGGTTACAGGGACTGACTGACACATCTCTCAGGATAGGGTTACAGAGACTGACACATCTCTCAGGGTAGTGTTACAGGGACTGACACATCTCTCAGGATAGGGTTACAGGGACTGACACATCTCTCAGGATAGGGTTACAGGGACTGACACACCTCTCAGGATAGGGTTACAGGGACTGACACATCTCTCAGGATAGAGTTACAGGGACTGACTGACACATCTCTCAGGATCGGGTTACAGGGACTGACATCTCTCAGGATAGAGTTACAGGGACTGATACATCTCTCAGGATAGGGTTACAGGGACTGACTGACACATCTCTCAGGGTAGTGTTACAGGGACTGACACATCTCTCAGGAGAGGGTTACAGGGACTGACACATCTCTCAGGATAGGGTTACAGGGACTGACACACCTCTCAGGATAGGGTTACAGGGACTGACACATCTCTCAGGATAGAGTTACAGCGACTGACTGACACATCTCTCAGGGTAGTGTTACAGGGACTGACACATCTCTCAGGATTGGGCTGCAGGGACTGACACATCTCTCAGGATAGGGACTGACTGACACATCTCTCAGGATAGGGTTACAGGGACTGACACATCTCTCAGGATAGGGTTGCAGGGACTGACTGACACATCTCTCAGGGTAGTGTTACAGGGACTGACACATCTCTCAGGATTGGGCTGCAGGTACTGACACATCTCTCAGGATAGGGACTGACTGACACATCGCTCAGGATAGGGTTACAGGGACTGACACATCTCTCAGGATAGGGTGACAGGGACTGACTGACCCTTCTCTCAGGATAGGGTAACAGGGACTGACACATCTCTCAGGATTGGGTTACAGTGACTGACACATCTCGCAGGGTAGTGTTACAGGGACTGACACACCTCTCAGGATAGGGTTACAGGGACTGGCACATCTCTCAGGATAGGGTTACAGGGACTGACACATCTCTCAGGATAGGGTTACAGGGACTGACACATTCCTCAGGGTAGGGTTACAGGGACTGACACATCTCTCAGGATAGGGTTACAGGGACTGAATGACACATCTCTCAGGATAGGGTTACAGGGACTGACTGACACATCTCTCAGGCAGTGTTACTGGGACTGACACATCTCTCAGGATTGGGCTGCAGGGACTGACACATCTCTCAGGATAGGGACTGACTGACACATCTCTCAGGATAGGGTTACAGGGACTGACACATCTCTCAGGATAGAGTTACAGGGACTGACTGACACATCTCTCAGGTTCGTGTTCCAGGGACTGACACATCTCTCAGGATAGGGTTACAGGGACTGACACATCTCTCAGGATCGAGTTACAGGGACTGACACATCTCTCAGGATAGGGTTACAGGGACCGACACATCTCTCAGGATAGGGTTACAGGGAGTGACAAATCTCTCAGGATAGGGACTGACTGACACATCTCTCAGGATAGGGTGACAGGGACTGACACATCTCTCAGGATAGGGTTACAGGGACTGACACATCTGTCAAGATAGGGTTACAGGGAATGACTGACACATCTCTCAGGGTAGTGTTACAGGGACTGACAAATCTCTCAGGATAGGGTTACAGGGACTGACACATCTCTCAGGGTAGTGTTACCGGGACCGACACATCTCTCAGGATAGGGTTACAGCGACTGACACATCTCTCAGGATAGGCTTACAGGGACTGACACATCTCTCAGGATAGGGTTACAGGGACTGACTGACACATCTCTCAGGATAGGGTTACAGGGACTGACACATCTCTCAGGATAGGGTTACAGGGACTGACTGACACATCTCTCAGGATAGGGTGACAGAGACTGACACATCTCTCAGGGTAGTGTTATAGGGACTGACAAATCTCTCAGGATAGGCTTACAGGGACTGACACATCTCTCAGGATAGGGTTACAGGGACTGACTGATACATCTCTCAGGATAGGGTTACAGGGACTGACACATCTCTCAGGATAGGGTTACAGGGACTGACTGACACATCTCTCAGGATAGGGTTACAGAGATGGACACATCTCTCAGGGTCGTGTTACAGGGACTGACACATCTCTCAGGATAGGGTTACAGGGACTGCCACATCTCTCAGGATAGGGTTACAGGGACTGACACATCTCTCAGGATAGAGTTACAGGGACTGACACATCTTTCAGGATACGGTTACAGGGACCGACACATCTCTCAGGATAGGGTTACAGGGAGTGACACATCTCTCATGATAGGGACTGACTGACACATCTCTCAGGATAGGGTGACAGGGACTGACACATCTCTCAGGATAGGGTAACAGGGACTGACACATCTCTCAGGATAGGGTTACAGGGAATGACTGACACATCTCTCAGGGTAGTGTTACAGGGACTGACACATCTCTCAGGATAGGGTTACAGCGACTGACACATCACTCAGGATAGGCTTACAGGGACTGACACATCTCTCAGGGTAGTGTTACAGGGACTGACACATCTCTCAGGATAGGGTTACAGGGACTGACACATCTCTCAGGGTAGTGTTACAGGGACCGACACATCTCTCAGGATAGGGTTACAGCGACTGACACATCTCTCAGGATAGGGTTACAGGGACTGACACATCTCTCAGGATCGAGTTACAGGGACTGACACATCTCTCAGGATAGGGTTACAGGGACCGACACATCTCTCAGGATAGGGTTACAGGGAGTGACACATCTCTCAGGATAGGGACTGACTGACACATCTCTCAGGATAGGGTGACAGGGACTGACACATCTCTCAGGATAGGGTTACAGCGACTGACACATCTCTCAGGATAGCGTTACAGGGAATGACTGACACATCTCTCAGGGTAGTGTTACAGGGACTGACACATCTCTCAGGATAGGGTTGCAGGGACTGACACATCTCTCAGTGCAGTGTTACAGGGACCGACACATCTCTCAGGATAGGGTTACAGCGACTGACACATCTCTCAGGATAGGCTTACAGGGACTGACACATCTCTCAGGATAGGGTTACAGGGACTGACTGACACATCTCTCAGGATAGGGTGACAGAGACTGACACATCTCTCAGGGTAGTGTTACAGGGACTGACAAATCTCTCAGGATAGGGTTACAGGGACTGACACATCTCTCAGGATAGGGTTACAGGCACTGACGCATCGCTCAGGATAGGGTTACAGCGACTGAAACATCTCTCAGGATAGGCTTACAGGGACTGACACATCTCTCAGGATAGGGTTACAGGGACTGACTGATACATCTCTCAGGATAGGGTTACAGGGACTGACACATCTCTCAGGATAGGGTTACAGGGACTGACTGACACATCTCTCAGGATAGGGTTACAGAGACTGACACATCTCTCAGGGTCGTGTTACAGGGACTGACACATCTCTCAGGATAGGGTTACAGGGACTGACACATCTCTCAGGATAGGGTTACAGGGACTGACACACCTCTCAGGATAGGGTTACAGGGACTGACTGACACATCTCACAGGATCGTGTTGCAGGGACTGACACATCTCTCAGGACAGGGTTACAGTGACTGACACATCTCTCAGGATAGAGTTGCAGGGACTGACACATCTCTCAGGATAGGGTTACAGGGACCGACACATCTCTCAGGATAGGGTTACAGGGAGTGACACATCTCTCAGGATAGGGACTGACTGACACATCTCTCAGGATAGGGTGACAGGGACTGACACATCTCTCAGGATAGGGTTACAGGGACTGACACATCTCTCAGGATAGGGTTACAGGGAATGACTGACACATCTCTCAGCGTACTGTTACAGGGACTGACAAATCTCTCAGGATAGGGTTACAGGGACTTACACATCTCTCAGGGTAGTGTTACAGGGACCGACACATCTCTCAGGATAGGGTTACAGCGACTGACACATCTCTCAGGACAGGCTTACAGGGACTGACACATCTCTCAGGATAGGGTTACAGGGACTGACTGACACATCTCTCAGGATAGGGTTACAGGGACTGACACATCTCTCAGGATAGGGTTACAGGGACTGACTGACACATCTCTCAGGATAGGGTGACAGAGACTGACACATCTCTCAGGGTAGTGTTACAGGGACTGACAAATCTCTCAGGATAGGGTTACAGGGACTGACACATCTCTCAGGATAGGGTTACAGGGACTGACACATCTCTCAGGATAGGGTTACAGCGACTGACACATCTCTCAGGATAGGCTTACAGGGACTGACACATCTCTCAGGATAGGGTTACAGGGACTGACTGATACATCTCTCAGGATAGGGTTACAGGGACTGACACATCTCTCAGGATAGGGTTACAGGGACTGACTGACACATCTCTCAGGATAGGGTTGCAGAGACTGACACATCTCTCAGGGTAGTGTTACAGGGACTGACACATCTCTCAGGATAGGGTTACAGGGACTGACACATCTCTCAGGATAGGGTTACAGGGACTGACACAGCTCTCAGGATAGGGTTACAGGGACTGACACATCTCTCAGGATAGAGTTACAGGGACTGACTGACACATCTCTCAGGATAGGGTTACAGGGATTGACATCTCTCAGGATAGAGTTACAGGGACTGATACATCTCTCAGGATAGGGTTACAGGGACTGACTGACACATCTCTCAGGGTAGTGTTACAGGGACTGACACATCTCTTAGGATAGGGTGACAGGGACTGACACATCTCTCAGGATAGGGTTACAGGGACTGACACATCTCTCAGGATAGGGTTACAGGGAATGACTGACACATCTCTCAGGGTAGTGTTACAGGGACTGACACATCTCTCAGGATAGGGTTACAGGGACTGACACACCTCTCAGGGTAGTGTTACTGGGACCGACACATCTCTCAGGATAGGGTTACAGCGACTGACACATCTCTCAGGATAGGCTTACAGGGACTGACACATCTCTCAGGATAGGGTTACAGGGACTGACTGACAAATCTCTCAGGATAGGGTTACAGGGACTGACACATCTCTCAGGATCGGGTTACAGGGACTGACTGACACATCTCTCAGGATAGGGTGACAGAGACTGACACATCTCTCAGGGTAGTGTTACAGGGACTGACACATCTCTCAGGATTGGGCTGCAGGGACTGGCACATCTCTCAGGATAGGGTTACAGGGACTGACTGACCCTTCTCTCAGGATAGGGTTACAGGGACTGACACATCTCTCAGGATTGGGTTACAGTGACTGACACATCTCGCTGGGTAGTGTTACAGGGACTGACACACCTCTCAGGATAGGGTTACAGGTACTGGCACATCTCTCAGGATAGGGTTACAGCGACTGACACATCTCTCAGGATAGGGTTACAGGGACTGACACATTCCTCAGGGTAGGGTTACAGGGACTGACACATCTCTCAGGATAGGGTTACAGGGACTGACACATCTCTCAGGATAGGGTTACAGGGACTGACACATCTCTCAGGGTAGTATTACAGGGACTGACACATCTCTCAGGATAGGGTTACAGGGACTGACACATCTCTCAGGATAGAGTTACAAGGACTGACTGACACATCTCTCAGGATAGGGTTACAGGGACTGACTCATCTCTCAGGGTAGGGTTACAGGGACTGACTGACACATCTCTCAGGGCAGTCTTACTGGGACTGACACATCTCTCAGGATTGGGCTACAGGGACTGACACATCTCTCAGGATAGGGACTGACTGACACATCTCTCAGGATAGGGTTACAGGGACTGACACATCTCTCAGGATAGGGTTACAGGGACTGACACATCTCTCAGGATAGGGTTGCAGGGACTGACTGACACATCTCTCAGGGTAGTGTTACAGGGACCGACACATCTCTCAGGATAGGGTTACAGGGAGTGACACATCTCTCAGGATCGGATTACAGCGACTAACTGACCCTTCCCTCAGGATAGGGTTACAGTGACTGACACATCTCTCAGGGTAGTGTTACAGGGACTGACACATCTCTCAGGATAGGGTTACAGGGACTGACACATCTCTCAGGATAGGGTTACAGGGACTGACACATCCCTCAGGATAGGGTTACAGGGACTGACACATCTCTCAGGATAGGGTTATCGGGACTGACACATTCCTCAGGGTAGGGTTACAGGGACTGACACATCTCTCAGGATAGGGTTACAGGGACTGACTGACACATATCTCAGGATAGGGTTACAGGGACCGACACATCTCTCAGGATAGGGTTACAGGGACTGACTGACACATCTCTCAGGATAGGGTTGCAGAGACTGACACATCTCTCAGCGTAGTGTTACAGGGACTGACACATCTCTCAGGATAGGGTTACAGGGACTGACACATCTCTCAGGATAGGGTTACAGGGACTGACACATCTCTCAGGATAGGGTTACAGCGACAAACACATCTCTCAGGATAGGGTTACAGGGACTGACACATCTCTCAGGATAGATTTACAGGGACTGACTGACACATCTCTCAGGATAGGGTTACAGGGACTGACACATCTCTCAGGGTAGGGTTACAGTGACTGACTGACACATCTCTCAGGGCAGTGTTACAGGGACTGACACATCTCTCAGGATTGGGCTACAGGGACTGACACATCTCTCAGGATAGGGACTGACTGACACATCTCTCAGGATTGGGCTACAGGGACTGACACATCTCTCAGGGTTGTGTTACAGGGACCGACACATCTCTCAGGATAGGGTTACAGGGAGTGACACATCTCTCAGGATCAGGTTACAGGGACTGACTTTGACCCTTCTCTCAGGATAGGGTTACAGGGACTGACACATCTCTCAGTATTGGGTTACAGTGACTGACACATCTCTCAGGGTAGTGTTACAGGGACTGACACATCTCTCAGGATAGGGTTACAGGGACTGACACATCTCTCAGGATAGAGTTACAGGGACTGACTGACACATCTCTCAGGATAGGGTTACAGGGACTGACACATCTCTCAGGATAGGGACTGACTGACACATCTCTCAGGATAGGGTTACAGGGACTGACACATCTCTCAGGATAGGGTTACAGGGACTGACACATCTCTCAGGATAGGGTTGCAGGGACTGACTGACACATCTCTCAGGGTAGTGTTACAGGGACCGACACATCTCTCAGGATAGGGTTACAGGGAGTGAAACATCTATCAGGATCGGGTTACAGGGACTGACTGACCCTTCTCTCAGGATAGGGTTACAGGGACTGACACATCTCTCAGGATTGGGTTACAGTGACTGACACATCTCTCAGGGTAGTGTTACAGGGACTGACACATCTCTCAGGATAGTGTTACAGGAACTGACACATCTCTCAGGATAGGGTTACAGGGACTGACACATCTCTCAGGATAGGGTTACAGGGACTGACACATCCCTCAGGATCGGGTTCCAGGCACTGACACATCTCTCAGGATAGGTACTGACTGACACATCTCTCAGGGTAGGGTTACAAGGACTGACACATCTCTCAGGATAGGGTGACAGGGACTGACTGACACATCTCTCAGGATTGGGTTACAGGGACTGACACAACTCTCAGGATAGGGTTACAGGGACCGACACATCTCTCAAGATAGGGTTACAGGGACTGACTGACACATCTCTCAGGCTAGGGTTACAGAGACTGACAGAACTCAGCAGAGGAGGACAAAGGGTTTGATTAGGGCAGGGAAAATGGAGTATGAGAAGAAGCTTGCAGGGAACATTAAGACGGATTGCAAAATTTTCTATAGATATGTAAAGAGAAAACGGTTAGTAAAGACAAATGTAGGTCCCCTGCAGTCAGAATCAGGGGAAGTCATAACGGGGAACAAAGAAATGGCGGACCAATTGAACAAGTACTTTGGTTCGGTATTCACGAAGGAGGACACGAACAACCTTCCGGTTATAAAAGGGGTCGGGGGGTCTAGTAAGGAGGAGGAACTGAGGGAAATCCTTATTAGCCGGGAAATTGTGTTGGGGAAATTGATGGGATTGAAGGCCGATAAATCCCCAGGGCCTGATGGACTGCATCCCAGAGTACTTAAGGAGGTGGCCTTGGGAATAGTGGATGCGTTGACAGTCATTTTCCAACATTCCATTGACTCTGGATCAGTTCCTATGGAGTGGAGGGTAGCCAATGTAACCCCACTTTTTAAAAAAGGAGGGAGAGAGAAAACAGGGAATTATAGACCGGTCAGCCTGACATCGGTAGTGGGTAAAATGATGGAATCAATTATTAAGGATGTCATAGCAGTGCATTTGGAAAGAGGTGACATGATAGGTCCAAGTCAGCATGGATTTGTGAAAGGGAAATCATGCTTGACAAATCTTCTGGAATTTTTTGAGGATGTTTCCAGTAGAGTGGATAAGGGAGAACCAGTTGATGTGGTATATTTGGACTTTCAGAAGGCGTTCGACAAGGTCCCACACAAGAGATTGATGTGCAAAGTTAGAGCACATGGGATTGGGGGTAGTGTACTGACATGGATTGAGAACTGGTTGTCAGACAGGAAGCAAAGAGTAGGAGTAAATGGGTACTTTTCAGAATGGCAGGCAGTGACTAGTGGGGTACCGCAAGGTTCTGTGCTGGGGCCCCAGCTGTTTACACTGTACATTAATGATTTAGATGAGGGGATTAAATGTAGTATCTCCAAATTTGCGGATGACACTAAGTTGGGTGGCAGTGTGAGCTGCGAGGAGGATGCTGTGAGGCTGCAGAGCGACTTGGATAGGTTAGGTGAGTGGGCAAATGCATGGCAGATGAAGTATAATGTGGATAAATGTGAGGTTATCCACTTTGGTGGTAAAAACAGAGAGACAGACTATTATCTGAATGGTGACAGATTAGGAAAAGGGGAGGTGCAAAGAGACCTGGGTGTCATGGTACATCAGTCATTGAAGGTTGGCATGCAGGTGCAGCAGGCGGTTAAGAAAGCAAATGGCATGTTGGCCTTCATAGCAAGGGGATTTGAGTACAGGGGCAGGGAGGTGTTGCTACAGTTGTACAGGGCATTGGTGAGGCCACACCTGGAGTATTGTGTACAGTTTTGGTCTCCTAACCTGAGGAAGGACATTCTTGCTATTGAGGGAGTGCAGCGAAGGTTCACCAGACTGATTCCCGGGATGGCGGGACTGACCTATCAAGAAAGACTGGATCAACTGGGCTTGTATTCACTGGAGTTCAGAAGAATGAGAGGGGACCTCATAGAAACATATAAAATTCTGACGGGGTTAGACAGGTTAGATGCAGGAAGAATGTTCCCAATGTTGGGGAAGTCCAGAACCAGGGGTCACAGTCTAAGGATAAGGGGTAAGCCATTTAGGACCGAGATGCGGAGGAACTTCTTCACCCAGAGAGTGGTGAACCTGTGGAATTCTCTACCACAGAAAGTTGTTGAGGCCAATTCACTAAATATATTCAAAAAGGAGTTAGATGAGGTCCTTACTGCTAGGGGGATCAAGGGGTATGGCGAGAAAGCAGGAATGGGGTACTGAAGTTGAATGTTCAGCCATGAACTCATTGAATGGCGGTGCAGGCTAGAAGGGCCCAATGGCCTACTCCTGCACCTATTTTCTATGTTTCTATGTTTCTATGTCTATCTCTCAGCGTAGTGTTACAGGGACTGACACATCTCTCAGGATAGGGTTACAGGGACTGACACATCTCTCAGGATAGGGTTATAGGGACTGGCACATCTCTCAGGATAAGGAAACAGGGACTGACACATCTCTCAGGATAGGGTTACAGGGACTGACACATCTCGAAGGATAGAGTTACAGGGACTGACTGACACATCTCTCCGGGTAGTGTTACAGGGACTGACACATCTCGAAGGATAGAGTTACAGGGACTGACTGACACATCTCTCCGGGTAGTGTTACAGGGACTGACACATCTCTCAGGATAGGGTTACAGCGACTGACACATCTCTCAGGATAGAGTAACAGGGACTGACACATCTCTCAGGATCGGGTTACTGGGCCTGACTGACCCTTCTCTCAGGATAGGGTTACAGGGACTGACACATCTCTCAGGATTGGGTTACAGTGACTGACACATCTCTCAGGGTAGTGTTACAGGGACTGACACATCTCTCAGGATAGGGTTACAGGGACTGACACATCTCTCAGGGTAGTGTTACAGGGACTAACACATCTCTCAGGATAGATTTACAGGGACTGACTGACACATCTCTCAGGATAGGGTTACAGGGACTGACATCTCTCAGGATAGAGTTACAGGGACTGATACATCTCTCAGGATAGGGTTACAGGGACTGACTGACACATCTCTCAGGGTAGTGTTACAGGGACTGACACATCTCTCAGGATAGGGTGACAGGGACTGACACATCTCTCAGGATAGGGTTACAGGGACTGACACATCTCTCAGGATAGGGTTACAGGGAATGACTGACACATCTCTCAGGGTAGTGTTACAGGGACTGACACATCTCTCAGGATAGGGTTACAGGGACTGACACATCTCTCAGGGTAGTGTTACAGGGACCGACACATCTCTCAGGATAGGGTTACAGCGACTGACACATCTCTCAGGATAGGCTTCCAGGGACTGACACATCTCTCAGGATAGGGTTACAGGGACTGACTGACACATCTCTCAGGATAGGGTTACAGGGACTGACAATTCTCTCAGGATAGGGTTACAGGGACTGACTGACACATCTCTCAGGATAGGGTGACAGAGACTGACACATCTCTCAGGGTAGTGATACAGGGACTGACAAATCTCTCAGGATAGGGTTACAGCGAATGACACATCTCTCAGGATAGGGTTACAGGGACTGACACATCGCTCAGGATAGGGTTACAGCGACTGACACATCTCTCAGGATAGGCTTACAGGGACTGACACATCTCTCAGGATAGGGTTACAGGGACTGACTGATACATCTCTCAGGATAGGGTTACAGGGACTGACACATCTCTCAGGATAGGGTTTCAGGGACTGACTGACACATCTCTCAGGATAGGGTTACAGAGACTGACACATCTCTCAGGGTCGTGTTACAGGGACTGACATATCTCTCAGGATAGGGTTACAGGGACTGACACATCTCTCAGGATAGGATTACAGGGACTGACACACCTCTCAGGATAGGGTTACAGGGACTGACTGACACATCTCTCAGGGTCGTGTTGCAGGGACTGACACATCTCTCAGGATAGGGTTACAGGGACTGACACATCTCGAAGGATAGAGTTACAGGGACTGACTGACACATCTCTCAGGGTAGTGTTACAGGGACTGACACATCTCTCAGGATAGAGTTACAGGGACTGACTGACACATCTCTCAGGATCGGGTTGCAGGGACTGACACATCTCTCAGGATAGGGTTACAGCGACTGACACATCTCTCAGGATAGAGTAACAGGGACTGACACATCTCTCAGGATCGGGTTACTGGGCCTGACTGACCCTTCTCTCAGGATAGGGTTACAGGGACTGACACATCTCTCAGGATTGGGTTACAGTGACTGACACATCTCTCAGGGTAGTGTTACAGGGACTGACACATCTCTCAGGATAGGGTTACAGGGACTGACACATCTCTCAGGGTAGTGTTACAGGGACTGACACATCTCTCAGGATAGATTTACAGGGACTGACTGACACATCTCTCAGGATAGAGTTACAGGGACTGACATCTCTCAGGATAGAGTTACAGGGACTGATACATCTCTCAGGATAGGGTTACAGGGACTGACTGACACATCTCTCAGGGTAGTGTTACAGGGACTGACACATCTCTCAGGATAGGGTGACAGGGACTGACACATCTCTCAGGATAGGGTTACAGGGACTGACACATCTCTCAGGATAGGGTTACAGGGAATGACTGACACATCTCTCAGGGTAGTGTTACAGGGACTGACACATCTCTCAGGATAGGGTTACAGGGACTGACACATCTCTCAGGGTAGTGTTACAGGGACCGACACATCTCTCAGGATAGGGTGACAGCGACTGACACATCTCTCAGGATAGGCTTCCAGGGACTGACACATCTCTCAGGATAGGGTTACAGGGACTGACTGACACATCTCTCAGGATAGGGTTACAGGGACTGACACATCTCTCAGGATAGGGTTTCAGGGACTGACTGACACATCTCTCAGGATAGGGTTACAGAGACTGACACATCTCTCAGGGTCGTGTTACAGGGACTGACATATCTCTCAGGATAGGGTTACAGGGACTGACACATCTCTCAGGATAGGGTTACAGGGACTGACACACCTCTCAGGATAGGGTTACAGGGACTGACTGACACATCTCTCAGGGTCGTGTTGCAGGGACTGACACATCTCTCAGGATAGGGTTACAGGGACTGATACATCTCTCAGGATAGAGTTACAGGGACTGACACATCTCTCAGGATAGGGTTACAGGGACCGACACATCTCTCAGGATAGGGTTACAGGGACTGACACATCTCGAAGGATAGAGTTACAGGGACTGACTGACACATCTCTCAGGGTAGTGTTACAGGGACTGACACATCTCTCAGGATAGAGTTACAGGGACTGACTGACACATCTCTCAGGATCGGGTTGCAGGGACTGACACATCTCTCAGGATAGGGTTACAGCGACTGACACATCTCTCAGGATAGAGTAACAGGGACTGACACATTTCTCATGATCGGGTTACTGGGCCTGACTGACCCTTCTCTCAGGATAGGGTTACAGGGACTGACACATCTCTCAGGATTGGGTTACAGTGACTGACACATCTCTCAGGGTCGTGTTACAGGGACTGACACATCTCTCAGGATAGGGTTACAGGGACTGACACATCTCTCAGGGTAGTGTTACAGGGACTGACACATCTCTCAGGATAGATTTACAGGGACTGACTGACACATCTCTCAGGATAGGGTTACAGGGACTGACATCTCTCAGGATAGAGCTACAGGGACTGATACATCTCTCAGGATAGGGTTACAGGGACTGACTGACACATCTCTCAGGGTAGTGTTACAGGGACTGACACATCTCTCAGGATAGGGTGACAGGGACTGACACATCTCTCAGGATAGGGTTACAGGGACTGACACATCTCTCAGGATAGGGTTACAGGGAATGACTGACACATCTCTCAGGGTAGTGTTACAGGGACTGACACATCTCTCAGGATAGGGTTACAGGGACTGACACATCTCTCAGTGTAGTGTTACAGGGACCGACACATCTCTCAGGATAGGGTTACAGCGACTGACACATCTCTCAGGATAGGCTTACAGGGACTGACACATCTCTCAGGATCGGGTTACAGGGACTGACTGATACATCTCTCAGGATAGGGTTACAGGGACTGACACATCTCTCAGGATAGGGTTTCAGGGACTGACTGACACATCTCTCAGGATAGGGTTACAGAGACTGACACATCTCTCAGGGTCGTGTTACAGGGACTGACATATCTATCAGGATAGGGTTACAGGGACTGACACATCTCTCAGGATAGGGTTACAGGGACTGACACACCTCTCAGGATAGGGTTACAGGGACTGACTGACACATCTCTCAGGGTCGTGTTGCAGGGACTGACACATCTCTCAGGATAGGGTTACAGGGACTGACACATCTCGAAGGATAGAGTTACAGGGACTGACTGACACATCTCTCAGGGTAGTGTTACAGGGACTGACACATCTCTCAGGATAGAGTTACAGGGACTGACTGACACATCTCTCAGGATCGGGTTGCAGGGACTGACACATCTCTCAGGATAGGGTTACAGCGACTGACACATCTCTCAGGATAGAGTAACAGGGACTGACACATCTCTCAGGATCGGGTTACTGGGCCTGACTGACCCTTCTCTCAGGATAGGGTTACAGGGACTGACACATCTCCCAGGATTGGGTTACAGTGACTGACACATCTCTCAGGTTAGTGTTACAGGAACTGACACATCTCTCAGGATAGGGTTACAGGGACTGACACATCTCTCAGGGTAGTGTTACAGGGACTGACACATCTCTCAGGATAGATTTACAGGGACTGACTGACACATCTCTCAGGATAGGGTTACAGGGACTGACATCTCTCAGGATAGAGTTACAGGGACTGATACATCTCTCAGGATAGGGTTACAGGGACTGACTGACACATCTCTCAGGGTAGTGTTACAGGGACTGACACATCTCTCAGGATAGGGTGACAGGGACTGACACATCTCTCAGGATAGGGTTACAGGGACTGACACATCTCTCAGGATAGGGTTACAGGGAATGACTGACACATCTCTCAGGGTAGTGTTACAGAGACTGACACATCTCTCAGGATAGGGTTACAGGGACTGACACATCTCTCAGGGTAGTGTTACAGGGACCGACACATCTCTCAGGATAGGGTTACAGCGACTGACACATCTCTCAGGATAGGCTTCCAGGGACTGACACATCTCTCAGGATAGGGTTACAGGGACTGACTGACACATCTCTCAGGATAGGGTTACAGGGACTGACACATCTCTCAGGATAGGGTTACAGGGACTGACTGACACATCTCTCAGGATAGGGTGACAGAGACTGACACATCTCTCAGGGTAGTGATACAGGGACTGACAAATCTCTCAGGATAGGGTTACAGGGACTGACACATCTCTCAGGATAGGGTTACAGGGACTGACACATCGCTCAGGATAGGGTTACAGCGACTGACACATCTCTCAGGATAGGCTGACAGGGACTGACACATCTCTCAGGATAGGGTTACAGGGACTGACTGATACATCTCTCAGGATAGGGTTACAGGGACTGACACATCTCTCAGGATAGGGTTTCAGGGACTGACTGACACATCTCTCAGGATAGGGTTACAGAGACTGACACATCTCTCAGGGTCGTGTTACAGGGACTGACATATCTCTCAGGATAGGGTTACAGGGACTGACACATCTCTCAGGATAGGGTTACAGGGACTGACACACCTCTCAGGATAGGGTTACAGGGACTGACTGACACATCTCTCAGGGTCGTGTTGCAGGGACTGACACATCTCTCAGGATAGGGTTACAGGGACTGATACATCTCTCAGGATAGAGTTACAGGGACTGACACATCTCTCAGGATAGGGTTACAGGGACCGACACATCTCTCAGGATAGGGTTTCAGGGAGTGACACATCTCTCAGGATAGGGACTGACTGACACATCTCTCAGGATAGGGTGACAGGGACTGACACATCTCTCAGGATAGGGTTACCGGGACTGACACATCTCTCAGGATAGGGTTACAGGGAATGACTGACACATCTCTCAGGGTAGTGTTACAGGGACTGACACATCTCTCAGGATAGGTTTACAGGGACTTACACATCTCTCAGGGTAGTGTTACAGGGACCGACACATCTCTCAGGATAGGGTTACAGCGACTGACACTTCTCTCAGGATAGGCTGACAGGGACTGACACATCTCTCAGGATAGGGTTACAGGGACTGACTGACACATCTCTCAGGATAGGCTTACAGGGACTGACACATCTCTCAGGATAGGGTTACAGGGACTGACTGACACATCTCTCAGGGTAGTGTTACAGGGACTGACAAATCTCTCAGGATAGGGTTACAGGGACTGACACATCTCTCAGGATAGGGTTACAGGGACTGACACATCTCTCAGCATAGGGTTACAGGGACTGACACATCTCTCAGGATAGGGTTACAGGGACTGACACATCTCTCAGCGTATTGTTACAGGGACTGACAAATCTCTCAGGATAGGGTTACAGGGACTGACACATCTCTCAGGATAGGGTTACAGGGACTGACACATCTCTCAGGATAGGGTTACAGGGACTAACACATCTCTCAGGATAGGGTTACAGGGACTGACACATCTCTCAGGATAGAGTTACAGGGACTGACTGACACATCTCTCAGGATAGGGTTACAGGGACTGACACATCTCTTAGGGTAGGGTTACAGGGACTGACTGACACATCTCTCAGGGCAGTGTTACAGGGACTGACACATCTCTCAGGATTGGGCTACAGGGACTGACACATCTCTCAGGATAGGGACTGACTGACACATCTCTCAGGATAGGGTTACAGGGACTGACACATCTCTCAGGATAGGGTTACAGGGACTGACACATCTCTCAGGATAGGGTTACAGGGACTGACACATCGCTCAGGATAGGGTAACAGCGACTGACACATCTCTCAGGATAGGCTTACAGGGACTGACACATCTCTCAGGATAGGGTTACAGGGACTGACTGATACATCTCTCAGGATAGGGTTACAGGGACTGACACATCTCTCAGGATAGGGTTTCAGGGACTGACTGACACATCTCTCAGGATAGGGTTACAGAGACTGACACATCTCTCAGGGTCGTATTACAGGGACTGACATATCTCTCAGGATAGGGTTACAGGGACTGACACATCTCTCAGGATAGGGTTACAGGGACTGACACACCTCTCAGGATAGGGTTACAGGGACTGACTGACACATCTCTCAGGGTCGTGTTGCAGGGACTGACACATCTCTCAGGATAGGGTTACAGGGACTGATACATCTCTCAGGATAGAGTTACAGGGACTGTCACATCTCTCAGGATAGGGTTACAGGGACCGACACATCTCTCAGGATAGGGTTACAGGGAGTGACACATCTCTCAGGATAGGGACTGACTGACACATCTCTCAGGATAGGGTGACAGGGACTGACACATCTCTCAGGATAGGGTTACAGGGACTGACACATCTCTCAGGATAGGGTTACAGGGAATGACTGACAAATCTCTCAGGGTAGTGTTACAGGGACTGACACATCTCTCAGGATAGGGTTACAGGGACTTACACATCTCTCAGGGTAGTGTTACAGGGACTGACACATCTCTCAGGATAGGGTTACAGCGACTGACACATCTCTCAGGATAGGCTGACAGGGACTGACACATCTCTCAGGATAGGGTTACAGGGACTGACTGACACATCTCTCAGGATAGGCTTACAGGGACTGACACATCTCTCAGGATAGGGTTACAGGGACTGACTGACACATCTCTCAGGGTAGTGTTACAGGGACTGACAAATCTCTCAGGATAGGGTTACAGGGACTGACACATCTCTCAGGATAGGTTTACAGGGACTGACACATCTCTCAGCATAGGGTTACAGCGACTGACACATCTCTCAGGATAGGCTTACAGGGACTGACACATCTCTCAGGATAGGGTTACAGGGACTGACTGATACATCTCTCAGGATATGGTTACAGGGACTGACACATCTCTCAGGATAGGGTTACAGGGACTGACTGACACATCTCTCAGGATAGGGTTACAGAGACTGACACATCTCTCAGTGTAGTGTTACAGGGACTGACACATCTCTCAGGATAGGGTTACAGGGACTGACACATCTCTCAGGATAGGGTTACAGGGACTGACACAGCTCTCAGGATAGGGTTACAGGGACTGACACATCTCTCAGGATAGAGTTACAGGGACTGACTGACACATCTCTCAGGATAGGGTTACAGGGACTGACATCTCTCAGGATAGAGTTACAGGGACTGATACATCTCTCAGGATAGGGTTACAGGGACTGACTGACACATCTCTCAGGGTAGTGTTACAGGGACTGACACATCTCTCAGGAAAGGGTTACAGGGACTGACACATCTCTCAGGATAGGGTTACAGGGACTGACACACCTCTCAGGATAGGGTTACAGGGACTGACACATCTCTCAGGATAGAGTTACAGGGACTGACTGACACATCTCTCAGGGTAGTGTGACAGGGACTGACACATCTCTCAGGATTGGGTTACAGGGCCTGACACATCTCTCAGGATAGGGTTGCAGGGACTGACTGACACATCTCTCAGGGTAGTGTTACTGGGACTGACACATCTCTCAGGATTGGGCTGCAGGGACTGACACATCTCTCAGGATAGGGTTACAGGGACTGACTGACCCTTCTCTCAGGATAGGGTTACAGGGACTGACACATCTCTCAGGATTGGGTTACAGTGACTGGCACATCTCGCAGGGTAGTGTTACAGGGACTGACACACCTCTCAGGATAGGGTTACAGGGACTGGCACATCTCTCAGGATAGGGTTACAGGGACTGACACATCTCTCAGGATAGGGTTACAGGGACTGACACATTCCTCAGGGTAGGGTTACAGGGACTGACACATCTCTCAGGATAGGGTTACAGGGACTGACTGACACATCTCTCAGGATAGGGTTACAGGGACCGACACATCTCTCAGGATAGGGTTACAGGGACTGACTGACACATCTCTCAGGATAGGGTTACAGGGACTGACACATCTCTCAGGATAGGGTTACAGGGACTGACACATCTCTCAGGATAGGGTTACAGGGACTGACTGATACATCTCTCAGGATAGGGTTACAGGGACTGACACATCTCTCAGGATAGGGTTTCAGGGACTGACTGACACATCTCTCAGGATAGGGTTACAGAGACTGACACATCTCTCAGGGTCGTGTTACAGGGACTGACATATCTCTCAGGATAGGGTTACAGGGACTGACACATCTCTCAGGATAGGGTTACAGGGACTGACACACCTCTCAGGATAGGGTTACAGGGACTGACTGACACATCTCTCAGGGTCGTGTTGCAGGGACTGACACATCTCTCAGGATAGGGTTACAGGGACTGATACATCTCTCAGGATAGAGTTACAGGGACTGACACATCTCTCAGGATAGGGTTACAGGGACCGACACATCTCTCAGGATAGGGTTACAGGGACTGACACATCTCGAAGGATAGAGTTACAGGGACTGACTGACACATCTCTCAGGGTAGTGTTACAGGGACTGACACATCTCTCAGGATAGAGTTACAGGGACTGACTGACACATCTCTCAGGATCGGGTTGCAGGGACTGACACATCTCTCAGGATAGGGTTACAGCGACTGACACATCTCTCAGGATAGAGTAACAGGGACTGACACATTTCTCAGGATCGGGTTACTGGGCCTGACTGACCCTTCTCTCAGGATAGGGTTACAGGGACTGACACATCTCTCAGGGTAGTGTTACAGGGACTGACACATCTCTCAGGATAGATTTACAGGGACTGACTGACACATCTCTCAGGATAGGGTTACAGGGACTGACATCTCTCAGGATAGAGCTACAGGGACTGATACATCTCTCAGGATAGGGTTACAGGGACTGACTGACACATCTCTCAGGGTAGTGTTACAGGGACTGACACATCTCTCAGGATAGGGTGACAGGGACTGACACATCTCTCAGGATAGGGTTACAGGGACTGACACATCTCTCAGGATAGGGTTACAGGGAATGACTGACACATCTCTCAGGGTAGTGTTACAGGGACTGACACATCTCTCAGGATAGGGTTACAGGGACTGACACATCTCTCAGTGTAGTGTTACAGGGACCGACACATCTCTCAGGATACGGTTACAGCGACTGACACATCTCTCAGGATAGGCTTACAGGGACTGACACATCTCTCAGGATCGGGTTACAGGGACTGACTGATACATCTCTCAGGATAGGGTTACAGGGACTGACACATCTCTCAGGATAGGGTTTCAGGGACTGACTGACACATCTCTCAGGATAGGGTTACAGAGACTGACACATCTCTCAGGGTCGTGTTACAGGGACTGACATATCTATCAGGATAGGGTTACAGGGACTGACACATCTCTCAGGATAGGGTTACAGGGACTGACACACCTCTCAGGATAGGGTTACAGGGACTGACTGACACATCTCTCAGGGTCGTGTTGCAGGGACTGACACATCTCTCAGGATAGGGTTACAGGGACTGACACATCTCGAAGGATAGAGTTACAGGGACTGACTGACACATCTCTCAGGGTAGTGTTACAGGGACTGACACATCTCTCAGGATAGAGTTACAGGGACTGACTGACACATCTCTCAGGATCGGGTTGCAGGGACTGACACATCTCTCAGGATAGGGTTACAGCGACTGACACATCTCTCAGGATAGAGTAACAGGGACTGACACATCTCTCAGGATCGGGTTACTGGGCCTGACTGACCCTTCTCTCAGGATAGGGTTACAGGGACTGACACATCTCCCAGGATTGGGTTACAGTGACTGACACATCTCTCAGGTTAGTGTTACAGGAACTGACACATCTCTCAGGATAGGGTTACAGGGACTGACACATCTCTCAGGGTAGTGTTACAGGGACTGACACATCTCTCAGGATAGATTTACAGGGACTGACTGACACATCTCTCAGGATAGGGTTACAGGGACTGACATCTCTCAGGATAGAGTTACAGGGACTGATACATCTCTCAGGATAGGGTTACAGGGACTGACTGACACATCTCTCAGGGTAGTGTTACAGGGACTGACACATCTCTCAGGATAGGGTGACAGGGACTGACACATCTCTCAGGATAGGGTTACAGGGACTGACACATCTCTCAGGATAGGGTTACAGGGAATGACTGACACATCTCTCAGGGTAGTGTTACAGAGACTGACACATCTCTCAGGATAGGGTTACAGGGACTGACACATCTCTCAGGGTAGTGTTACAGGGACCGACACATCTCTCAGGATAGGGTTACAGCGACTGACACATCTCTCAGGATAGGCTTCCAGGGACTGACACATCTCTCAGGATAGGGTTACAGGGACTGACTGACACATCTCTCAGGATAGGGTTACAGGGACTGACACATCTCTCAGGATAGGGTTACAGGGACTGACTGACACATCTCTCAGGATAGGGTGACAGAGACTGACACATCTCTCAGGGTAGTGATACAGGGACTGACAAATCTCTCAGGATAGGGTTACAGGGACTGACACATCTCTCAGGATAGGGTTACAGGGACTGACACATCGCTCAGGATAGGGTTACAGCGACTGACACATCTCTCAGGATAGGCTGACAGGGACTGACACATCTCTCAGGATAGGGTTACAGGGACTGACTGATACATCTCTCAGGATAGGGTTACAGGGACTGACACATCTCTCAGGATAGGGTTTCAGGGACTGACTGACACATCTCTCAGGATAGGGTTACAGAGACTGACACATCTCTCAGGGTCGTGTTACAGGGACTGACATATCTCTCAGGATAGGGTTACAGGGACTGACACATCTCTCAGGATAGGGTTACAGGGACTGACACACCTCTCAGGATAGGGTTACAGGGACTGACTGACACATCTCTCAGGGTCGTGTTGCAGGGACTGACACATCTCTCAGGATAGGGTTACAGGGACTGATACATCTCTCAGGATAGAGTTACAGGGACTGACACATCTCTCAGGATAGGGTTACAGGGACCGACACATCTCTCAGGATAGTGTTTCAGGGAGTGACACATCTCTCAGGATAGGGACTGACTGACACATCTCTCAGGATAGGGTGACAGGGACTGACACATCTCTCAGGATAGGGTTACCGGGACTGACACATCTCTCAGGATAGGGTTACAGGGAATGACTGACACATCTCTCAGGGTAGTGTTACAGGGACTGACACATCTCTCAGGATAGGTTTACAGGGACTTACACATCTCTCAGGGTAGTGTTACAGGGACCGACACATCTCTCAGGATAGGGTTACAGCGACTGACACTTCTCTCAGGATAGGCTGACAGGGACTGACACATCTCTCAGGATAGGGTTACAGGGACTGACTGACACATCTCTCAGGATAGGCTTACAGGGACTGACACATCTCTCAGGATAGGGTTACAGGGACTGACTGACACATCTCTCAGGGTAGTGTTACAGGGACTGACAAATCTCTCAGGATTGGGTTACAGGGACTGACACATCTCTCAGGATAGGGTTACAGGGACTGACACATCTCTCAGCATAGGGTTACAGCGACTGACACATCTCTCAGGATAGGCTTACAGGGACTGACACATCTCTCAGGATAGGGTTACAGGGACTGACTGATACATCTCTCAGGATAGGGTTACAGGGACTGACACATCTCTCAGGATAGGGTTACAGGGACTGACTGATACATCTCTCAGGATTGGGTTACAGTGACTGACACATCTCTCAGGGTAGTGTTACAGGGACTGACACATCTCTCAGGATAGGGTTACAGGGACTGACACATCTCTCAGGATAGGGTTACAGGGACTGACACATCTCTCAGGATAGGGTTACAGGGACTGACACATCCCTCATGATAGGGTTACAGGGACTGACACATCTCTCAGGATAGGGTTACAGGGACTGACACATCTCTCAGCGTATTGTTACAGGGACTGACAAATCTCTCAGGATAGGGTTACAGGGACTGACACATCTCTCAGGATAGGGTTACAGGGACTGACACATCTCTCAGGATAGGGTTACAGGGACTAACACATCTCTCAGGATAGGGTTACAGGGACTGACACATCTCTCAGGATAGAGTTACAGGGACTGACTGACACATCTCTCAGGATAGGGTTACAGGGACTGACACATCTCTTAGGGTAGGGTTACAGGGACTGACTGACACATCTCTCAGGGCAGTGTTACAGGGACTGACACATCTCTCAGGATTGGGCTACAGGGACTGACACATCTCTCAGGATAGGGACTGACTGACACATCTCTCAGGATAGGGTTACAGGGACTGACACATCTCTCAGGATAGGGTTACAGGGACTAACACATCTCTCAGGATAGGGTTACAGGGACTGACACATCGCTCAGGATAGGGTAACAGCGACTGACACATCTCTCAGGATAGGCTTACAGGGACTGACACATCTCTCAGGATAGGGTTACAGGGACTGACTGATACATCTCTCAGGATAGGGTTACAGGGACTGACACATCTCTCAGGATAGGGTTTCAGGGACTGACTGACACATCTCTCAGGATAGGGTTACAGAGACTGACACATCTCTCAGGGTCGTATTACAGGGACTGACATATCTCTCAGGATAGGGTTACAGGGACTGACACATCTCTCAGGATAGGGTTACAGGGACTGACACACCTCTCAGGATAGGGTTACAGGGACTGACTGACACATCTCTCAGGGTCGTGTTGCAGGGACTGACACATCTCTCAGGATAGGGTTACAGGGACTGATACATCTCTCAGGATAGAGTTACAGGGACTGTCACATCTCTCAGGATAGGGTTACAGGGACCGACACATCTCTCAGGATAGGGTTACAGGGAGTGACACATCTCTCAGGATAGGGACTGACTGACACATCTCTCAGGATAGGGTGACAGGGACTGACACATCTCTCAGGATAGGGTTACAGGGACTGACACATCTCTCAGGATAGGGTTACAGGGAATGACTGACAAATCTCTCAGGGTAGTGTTACAGGGACTGACACATCTCTCAGGATAGGGTTACAGGGACTTACACATCTCTCAGGGTAGTGTTACAGGGACTGACACATCTCTCAGGATAGGGTTACAGCGACTGACACATCTCTCAGGATAGGCTGACAGGGACTGACACATCTCTCAGGATAGGGTTACAGGGACTGACTGACACATCTCTCAGGATAGGCTTACAGGGACTGACACATCTCTCAGGATAGGGTTACAGGGACTGACTGACACATCTCTCAGGGTAGTGTTACAGGGACTGACAAATCTCTCAGGATAGGGTTACAGGGACTGACACATCTCTCAGGATAGGTTTACAGGGACTGACACATCTCTCAGCATAGGGTTACAGCGACTGACACATCTCTCAGGATAGGCTTACAGGGACTGACACATCTCTCAGGATAGGGTTACAGGGACTGACTGATACATCTCTCAGGATATGGTTACAGGGACTGACACATCTCTCAGGATAGGGTTACAGGGACTGACTGACACATCTCTCAGGATAGGGTTACAGAGACTGACACATCTCTCAGTGTAGTGTTACAGGGACTGACACATCTCTCAGGATAGGGTTACAGGGACTGACACATCTCTCAGGATAGGGTTACAGGGACTGACACAGCTCTCAGGATAGGGTTACAGGGACTGACACATCTCTCAGGATAGAGTTACAGGGACTGACTGACACATCTCTCAGGATAGGGTTACAGGGACTGACATCTCTCAGGATAGAGTTACAGGGACTGATACATCTCTCAGGATAGGGTTACAGGGACTGACTGACACATCTCTCAGGGTAGTGTTACAGGGACTGACACATCTCTCAGGAAAGGGTTACAGGGACTGACACATCTCTCAGGATAGGGTTACAGGGACTGACACACCTCTCAGGATAGGGTTACAGGGACTGACACATCTCTCAGGATAGAGTTACAGGGACTGACTGACACATCTCTCAGGGTAGTGTGACAGGGACTGACACATCTCTCAGGATTGGGTTACAGGGCCTGACACATCTCTCAGGATAGGGTTGCAGGGACTGACTGACACATCTCTCAGGGTAGTGTTACTGGGACTGACACATCTCTCAGGATTGGGCTGCAGGGACTGACACATCTCTCAGGATAGGGTTACAGGGACTGACTGACCCTTCTCTCAGGATAGGGTTACAGGGACTGACACATCTCTCAGGATTGGGTTACAGTGACTGACACATCTCGCAGGGTAGTGTTACAGGGACTGACACACCTCTCAGGATAGGGTTACAGGGACTGGCACATCTCTCAGGATAGGGTTACAGGGACTGACACATCTCTCAGGATAGGGTTACAGGGACTGACACATTCCTCAGGGTAGGGTTACAGGGACTGACACATCTCTCAGGATAGGGTTACAGGGACTGACTGACACATCTCTCAGGTTAGGGTTACAGGGACCGACACATCTCTCAGGATAGGGTTACAGGGACTGACTGACACATCTCTCAGGATAGGGTTACAGGGACTGACACATCTCTCAGGATAGGGTTACAGGGACTGACACATCTCTCAGGGTAGTATTACAGGGACTGACACATCTCTCATGATAGGGTTACAGGGACTGACTCATCTCTCAGGATAGGGTTACAGGGACTGAATGACACATCTCTCAGGATAGGGTTACAGGGACTGACTGACACATCTCTCAGGCAGTGTTACTGGGACTGACACATCTCTCAGGATTGGGCTGCAGGGACTGACACATCTCTCAGGATAGGGACTGACTGACACATCTCTCAGGATAGGGTTACAGGGACTGACACATCTCTCAGGATAGAGTTACAGGGACTGACTGACACATCTCTCAGGTTCGTGTTCCAGGGACTGACACATCTCTCAGGATAGGGTTACAGGGACTGACACATCTCTCAGGATCGAGTTACAGGGACTGACACATCTCTCAGGATAGGGTTACAGGGACCGACACATCTCTCAGGATAGGGTTACAGGGAGTGACACATCTCTCAGGATAGGGACTGACTGACACATCTCTCAGGATAGGGTGACAGGGACTGACACATCTCTCAGGATAGGGTTACAGGGACTGACACATCTGTCAAGATAGGGTTACAGGGAATGACTGACACATCTCTCAGGGTAGTGTTACAGGGACTGACAAATCTCTCAGGATAGGGTTACAGGGACTGACACATCTCTCAGGGTAGTGTTACCGGGACCGACACATCTCTCAGGATAGGGTTACAGCGACTGACACATCTCTCAGGATAGGCTTACAGGGACTGACACATCTCTCAGGATAGGGTTACAGGGACTGACTGACACATCTCTCAGGATAGGGTTACAGGGACTGACACATCTCTCAGGATAGGGTTACAGGGACTGACTGACACATCTCTCAGGATAGGGTGACAGAGACTGACACATCTCTCAGGGTAGTGTTACAGGGACTGACAAATCTCTCAGGATAGGCTTACAGGGACTGACACATCTCTCAGGATAGGGTTACAGGGACTGACTGATACATCTCTCAGGATAGGGTTACAGGGACTGACACATCTCTCAGGATAGGGTTACAGGGACTGACTGACACATCTCTCAGGATAGGGTTACAGAGATGGACACATCTCTCAGGGTCGTGTTACAGGGACTGACACATCTCTCAGGATAGGGTTACAGGGACTGCCACATCTCTCAGGATAGGGTTACAGGGACTGACACATCTCTCAGGATAGAGTTACAGGGACTGACACATCTCTCAGGATACGGTTACAGGGACAGACACATCTCTCAGGATAGGGTTACAGGGACTGACTGACACATCTCTCAGGATCGTGTTGCAGGGACTGACACATCTCTCAGGATAGGGTTACAGGGACTGACACATCTCTCAGGATAGAGTTACAGGGACTGACACATCTCTCAGGATACGGTTACAGGGACAGACACATCTCTCAGGATAGGGTTACAGGGAGTGACACATCTCTCATGATAGGGACTGACTGACACATCTCTCAGGATAGGGTGACAGGGACTGACACATCTCTCAGGATAGGGTAACAGGGACTGACACATCTCTCAGGATAGGGTTACAGGGAATGACTGACACATCTCTCAGGGTAGTGTTACAGGGACTGACACATCTCTCAGGATAGGGTTACAGCGACTGACACATCACTCAGGATAGGCTTACAGGGACTGACACATCTCTCAGGGTAGTGTTACAGGGACTGACACATCTCTCAGGATAGGGTTACAGGGACTGACACATCTCTCAGGGTAGTGTTACAGGGACCGACACATCTCTCAGGATAGGGTTACAGCGACTGACACATCTCTCAGGATAGGGTTACAGGGACTGACACATCTCTCAGGATCGAGTTACAGGGACTGACACATCTCTCAGGATAGGGTTACAGGGACCGACACATCTCTCAGGATAGGGTTACAGGGAGTGACACATCTCTCAGGATAGGGACTGACTGACACATCTCTCAGGATAGGGTGACAGGGACTGACACATCTCTCAGGATAGGGTTACAGCGACTGACACATCTCTCAGGATAGCGTTACAGGGAATGACTGACACATCTCTCAGGGTAGTGTTACAGGGACTGACACATCTCTCAGGATAGGGTTGCAGGGACTGACACATCTCTCAGTGCAGTGTTACAGGGACCGACACATCTCTCAGGATAGGGTTACAGCGACTGGCACATCTCTCAGGATAGGCTTACAGGGACTGACACATCTCTCAGGATAGGGTTACAGGGACTGACTGACACATCTCTCAGGATAGGGTTGCAGGGACTGACACATCTCTCAGGATAGGGTTACAGGGACTGACTGACACATCTCTCAGGATAGGGTGACAGAGACTGACACATCTCTCAGGGTAGTGTTACAGGGACTGACAAATCTCTCAGGATAGGGTTACAGGGACTGACACATCTCTCAGGATAGGGTTACAGGCACTGACGCATCGCTCAGGATAGGGTTACAGCGACTGAAACATCTCTCAGGATAGGCTTACAGGGACTGACACATCTCTCAGGATAGGGTTACAGGGACTGACTGATACATCTCTCAGGATAGGGTTACAGGGACTGACACATCTCTCAGGATAGGGTTACAGGGACTGACTGACACATCTCTCAGGATAGGGTTACAGAGACTGACACATCTCTCAGGGTCGTGTTACAGGGACTGACACATCTCTCAGGATAGGGTTACAGGGACTGACACATCTCTCAGGATAGGGTTACAGGGACTGACACACCTCTCAGGATAGGGTTACAGGGACTGACTGACACATCTCACAGGATCGTGTTGCAGGGACTGACACATCTCTCAGGACAGGGTTACAGTGACTGACACATCTCTCAGGATAGAGTTACAGGGACTGACACATCTCTCAGGATAGGGTTACAGGGACCGACACATCTCTCAGGATAGGGTTACAGGGAGTGACACATCTCTCAGGATAGGGACTGACTGACACATCTCTCAGGATAGGGTGACAGGGACTGACACATCTCTCAGGATAGGGTTACAGGGACTGACACATCTCTCAGGATAGGGTTACAGGGAATGACTGACACATCTCTCAGCGTAGTGTTACAGGGACTGACAAATCTCTCAGGATAGGGTTACAGGGACTTACACATCTCTCAGGGTAGTGTTACAGGGACCGACACATCTCTCAGGATAGGGTTACAGCGACTGACACATCTCTCAGGACAGGCTTACAGGGACTGACACATCTCTCAGGATAGGGTTACAGGGACTGACTGACACATCTCTCAGGATAGGGTTACAGGGACTGACACATCTCTCAGGATAGGGTTACAGGGACTGTCTGACACATCTCTCAGGATAGGGTGACAGAGACTGACACATCTCTCAGGGTAGTGTTACAGGGACTGACAAATCTCTCAGGATAGGGTTACAGGGACTGACACATCTCTCAGGATAGGGTTACAGGGACTGACACATCTCTCAGGATAGGGTTACAGCGACTGACACATCTCTCAGGATAGGCTTACAGGGACTGACACATCTCTCAGGATAGGGTTACAGGGACTGACTGATACATCTCTCAGGATAGGGTTACAGGGACTGACACATCTCTCAGGATAGGGTTACAGGGACTGACTGACACATCTCTCAGGATAGGGTTGCAGAGACTGACACATCTCTCAGGGTAGTGTTACAGGGACTGACACATCTCTCAGGATAGGGTTACAGGGACTGACACATCTCTCAGGATAGGGTTACAGGGACTGACACAGCTCTCAGGATAGGGTTACAGGGACTGACACATCTCTCAGGATAGAGTTACAGGGACTGACTGACACATCTCTCAGGATAGGGTTACAGGGATTGACATCTCTCAGGATAGAGTTACAGGGACTGATACATCTCTCAGGATAGGGTTACAGGGACTGACTGACACATCTCTCAGGGTAGTGTTACAGGGACTGACACATCTCTTAGGATAGGGTGACAGGGACTGACACATCTCTCAGGATAGGGTTACAGGGACTGACACATCTCTCAGGATAGGGTTACAGGGAATGACTGACACATCTCTCAGGGTAGTGTTACAGGGACTGACACATCTCTCAGGATAGGGTTACAGGGACTGACACACCTCTCAGGGTAGTGTTACTGGGACCGACACATCTCTCAGGATAGGGTTACAGCGACTGACACATCTCTCAGGATAGGCTTACAGGGACTGACACATCTCTCAGGATAGGGTTACAGGGACTGACTGACAAATCTCTCAGGATAGGGTTACAGGGACTGACACATCTCTCAGGATCGGGTTACAGGGACTGACTGACACATCTCTCAGGATAGGGTGACAGAGACTGACACATCTCTCAGGGTAGTGTTACAGGGACTGACACATCTCTCAGGATTGGGCTGCAGGGACTGGCACATCTCTCAGGATAGGGTTACAGGGACTGACTGACCCTTCTCTCAGGATAGGGTTACAGGGACTGACACATCTCTCAGGATTGGGTTACAGTGACTGACACATCTCGCAGGGTAGTGTTACAGGGACTGACACACCTCTCAGGATAGGGTTACAGGTACTGGCACATCTCTCAGGATAGGGTTACAGCGACTGACACATCTCTCAGGATAGGGTTACAGGGACTGACACATTCCTCAGGGTAGGGTTACAGGGACTGACACATCTCTCAGGATAGGGTTACAGGGACTGACACATCTCTCAGGATAGGGTTACAGGGACTGACACATCTCTCAGGGTAGTATTACAGGGACTGACACATCTCTCAGGATAGGGTTACAGGGACTGACACATCTCTCATCATAGAGTTACAAGGACTGACTGACACATCTCTCAGGATAGGGTTACAGGGACTGACTCATCTCTCAGGGTAGGGGTACAGGGACTGACTGACACATCTCTCAGGGCAGTCTTACTGGGACTGACACATCTCTCAGGATTGGGCTACAGGGACTGACACATCTCTCAGGATAGGGACTGACTGACACATCTCTCAGGATAGGGTTACAGGGACTGACACATCTCTCAGGATAGGGTTACAGGGACTGACACATCTCTCAGGATAGGGTTGCAGGGACTGACTGACACATCTCTCAGGGTAGTGTTACAGGGACCGACACATCTCTCAGGATAGGGTTACAGGGAGTGACACATCTCTCAGGATCGGGTTACAGCGACTAACTGACCCTTCCCTCAGGATAGGGTTACAGTGACTGACACATCTCTCAGGGTAGTGTTACAGGGACTGACACATCTCTCAGGATAGGGTTACAGGGACTGACACATCTCTCAGGATAGGGTTACAGGGACTGACACATCTCTCAGGATAGGGTTACAGGGACTGACACATCCCTCAGGATAGGGTTACAGGGACTGACACATCTCTCAGGATAGGGTTATCGGGACTGACACATTCCTCAGGGTAGGGTTACAGGGACTGACACATCACTCAGGATAGGGTTACAGGGACTGACTGACACATATCTCAGGATAGGGTTACAGGGACCGACACATCTCTCAGGATAGGGTTACAGGGACTGACTGACACATCTCTCAGGATAGGGTTGCAGAGACTGACACATCTCTCAGCGTAGTGTTACAGGGACTGACACATCTCTCAGGATAGGGTTACAGGGACTGACACATCTCTCAGGATAGGGTTCCAGGGACTGACACATCTCTCAGGATAGGGTTACAGCGACAAACACATCTCTCAGGATAGGGTTACAGGGACTGACACATCTCTCAGGATAGATTTACAGGGACTGACTGACACATCTCTCAGGATAGGGTTACAGGGACTGACACATCTCTCAGGGTAGGGTTACAGTGACTGACTGACACATCTCTCAGGGCAGTGTTACAGGGACTGACACATCTCTCAGGATTGGGCTACAGGGACTGACACATCTCTCAGGATAGGGACTGACTGACACATCTCTCAGGATTGGGCTACAGGGACTGACACATCTCTCAGGGTTGTGTTACAGGGACCGACACATCTCTCAGGATAGGGTTACAGGGAGTGACACATCTCTCAGGATCAGGTTACAGGGACTGACTTTGACCCTTCTCTCAGGATAGGGTTACAGGGACTGACACATCTCTCAGTATTGGGTTACAGTGACTGACACATCTCTCAGGGTAGTGTTACAGGGACTGACACATCTCTCAGGATAGGGTTACAGGGACTGACACATCTCTCAGGATAGGGACTGACTGACACATCTCTCAGGATAGGGTTACAGGGACTGACACATCTCTCAGGATAGGGTTACAGGGACTGACACATCTCTCAGGATAGGGTTGCAGGGACTGACTGACACATCTCTCAGGGTAGTGTTACAGGGACCGACACATCTCTCAGGATAGGGTTACAGGGAGTGAAACATCTCTCAGGATCGGGTTACAGGGACTGACTGACCCTTCTCTCAGGATAGGGTTACAGGGACTGACACATCTCTCAGGATTGGGTTACAGTGACTGACACATCTCTCAGGGTAGTGTTACAGGGACTGACACATCTCTCAGGATAGTGTTACAGGAACTGACACATCTCTCAGGATAGGGTTACAGGGACTGACACATCTCTCAGGATAGGGTTACAGGGACTGACACATCCCTCAGGATCGGGTTCCAGGCACTGACACATCTCTCAGGATAGGTACTGACTGACACATCTCTCAGGGTAGGGTTACAAGGACTGACACATCTCTCAGGATAGGGTGACAGGGACTGACTGACACATCTTTCAGGATTGGGTTACAGGGACTGACACAACTCTCAGGATAGGGTTACAGGGACCAACACATCTCTCAAGATAGGGTTACAGGGACTGACTGACACATCTCTCAGGCTAGGGTTACAGAGACTGACAGAACTCAGCAGAGGAGGACAAAGGGTTTGATTAGGGCAGGGAAAATGGAGTATGAGAAGAAGCTTGCAGGGAACATTAAGACGGATTGCAAAATTTTCTATAGATATGTAAAGAGAAAACGGTTAGTAAAGACAAATGTAGGTCCCCTGCAGTCAGAATCAGGGGAAGTCATAACGGGGAACAAAGAAATGGCGGACCAATTGAACAAGTACTTTGGTTCGGTATTCACGAAGGAGGACACGAACAACCTTCCGGTTATAAAAGGGGTCGGGGGGTCTAGTAAGGAGGAGGAACTGAGGGAAATCCTTATTAGCCGGGAAATTGTGTTGGGGAAATTGATGGGATTGAAGGCCGATAAATCCCCAGGGCCTGATGGACTACATCCCAGAGTACTTAAGGAGGTGGCCTTGGGAATAGTGGATGCGTTGACAGTCATTTTCCAACATTCCATTGACTCTGGATCAGTTCCTATGGAGTGGAGGGTAGCCAATGTAACCCCACTTTTTAAAAAAGGAGGGAGAGAGAAAACAGGGAATTATAGACCGGTCAGCCTGACATCGGTAGTGGGTAAAATGATGGAATCAATTATTAAGGATGTCATAGCAGTGCATTTGGAAAGAGGTGACATGATAGGTCCAAGTCAGCATGGATTTGTGAAAGGGAAATCATGCTTGACAAATCTTCTGGAATTTTTTGAGGATGTTTCCAGTAGAGTGGATAAGGGAGAACCAGTTGATGTGGTATATTTGGACTTTCAGAAGGCGTTCGACAAGGTCCCACACAAGAGATTGATGTGCAAAGTTAGAGCACATGGGATTGGGGGTAGTGTACTGACATGGATTGAGAACTGGTTGTCAGACAGGAAGCAAAGAGTAGGAGTAAATGGGTACTTTTCAGAATGGCAGGCAGTGACTAGTGGGGTACCGCAAGGTTCTGTGCTGGGGCCCCAGCTGTTTACACTGTACATTAATGATTTAGATGAGGGGATTAAATGTAGTATCTCCAAATTTGCGGATGACACTAAGTTGGGTGGCAGTGTGAGCTGCGAGGAGGATGCTGTGAGGCTGCAGAGCGACTTGGATAGGTTAGGTGAGTGGGCAAATGCATGGCAGATGAAGTATAATGTGGATAAATGTGAGGTTATCCACTTTGGTGGTAAAAACAGAGAGACAGACTATTATCTGAATGGTGACAGATTAGGAAAAGGGGAGGTGCAAAGAGACCTGGGTATCATGGTACATCAGTCATTGAAGGTTGGCATGCAGGTGCAGCAGGCGGTTAAGAAAGCAAATGGCATGTTGGCCTTCATAGCAAGGGGATTTGAGTACAGGGGCAGGGAGGTGTTGCTACAGTTGTACAGGGCATTGGTGAGGCCACACCTGGAGTATTGTGTACAGTTTTGGTCTCCTAACCTGAGGAAGGACATTCTTGCTATTGAGGGAGTGCAGCGAAGGTTCACCAGACTGATTCCCGGGATGGCGGGACTGACCTATCAAGAAAGACTGGATCAACTGGGCTTGTATTCACTGGAGTTCAGAAGAATGAGAGGGGACCTCATAGAAACATATAAAATTCTGACGGGGTTAGACAGGTTAGATGCAGGAAGAATGTTCCCAATGTTGGGGAAGTCCAGAACCAGGGGTCACAGTCTAAGGATAAGGGGTAAGCCATTTAGGACCGAGATGCGGAGGAACTTCTTCACCCAGAGAGTGGTGAACCTGTGGAATTCTCTACCACAGAAAGTTGTTGAGGCCAATTCACTAAATATATTCAAAAAGGAGTTAGATGAGGTCCTTACTGCTAGGGGGATCAAGGGGTATGGCGAGAAAGCAGGAATGGGGTACTGAAGTTGAATGTTCAGCCATGAACTCATTGAATGGCGGTGCAGGCTAGAAGGGCCGAATGGCCTACTCCTGCACCTATTTTCTATGTTTCTATGTTTCTATGTCTATCTCTCAGCGTAGTGTTACAGGGACTGACACATCTCTCAGGATAGGGTTACAGGGACTGACACATCTCTCAGGATAGGGTTATAGGGACTGGCACATCTCTCAGGATAAGGAAACAGGGACTGACACATCTCTCAGGATAGGGTTACAGGGACTGACACATCTCGAAGGATAGAGTTACAGGGACTGACTGATACATCTCTCCGGGTAGTGTTACAGGGACTGACACATCTCTCAGGATAGAGTTACAGGGACTGACTGACACATCTCTCAGGATCGGGTTGCAGGGACTGACACATCTCTCAGGATAGGGTTACAGCGACTGACACATCTCTCAGGATAGAGTAACAGGGACTGACACATCTCTCAGGATCGGGTTACTGGGCCTGACTGACCCTTCTCTCAGGATAGGGTTACAGGGACTGACACATCTCTCAGGATTGGGTTACAGTGACTGACACATCTCTCAGGGTAGTGTTACAGGGACTGACACATCTCTCAGGATAGGGTTACAGGGACTGACACATCTCTCAGGGTAGTGTTACAGGGACTGACACATCTCTCAGGATAGATTTACAGGGACTGACTGACACATCTCTCAGGATAGGGTTACAGGGACTTACATCTCTCAGGATAGAGTTACAGGGACTGATACATCTCTCAGGATAGGGTTACAGGGACTGACTGACACATCTCTCAGGGTAGTGTTACAGGGACTGACACATCTCTCAGGATAGGGTGACAGGGACTGACACATCTCTCAGGATAGGGTTACAGGGACTGACACATCTCTCAGGATAGGGTTACAGGGAATGACTGACACATCTCTCAGGGTAGTGTTACAGGGACTGACACATCTCTCAGGATAGGGTTACAGGGACTGACACATCTCTCAGGGTAGTGTTACAGGGACCGACACATCTCTCAGGATAGGGTTACAGCGACTGACACATCTCTCAGGATAGGCTTCCAGGGACTGACACATCTCTCAGGATAGGGTTACAGGGACTGACTGACACATCTCTCAGGATAGGGTTACAGGGACTGACAATTCTCTCAGGATAGGGTTACAGGGACTGACTGACACATCTCTCAGGATAGGGTGACAGAGACTGACACATCTCTCAGGGTAGTGATACAGGGACTGACAAATCTCTCAGGATAGGGTTACAGCGAATGACACATCTCTCAGGATAGGGTTACAGGGACTGACACATCGCTCAGGATAGGGTTACAGCGACTGACACATCTCTCAGGATAGGCTTACAGGGACTGACACATCTCTCAGGATAGGGTTACAGGGACTGACTGATACATCTCTCAGGATAGGGTTACAGGGACTGACACATCTCTCAGGATAGGGTTTCAGGGACTGACTGACACATCTCTCAGGATAGGGTTACAGAGACTGACACATCTCTCAGGGTCGTGTTACAGGGACTGACATATCTCTCAGGATAGGGTTACAGGGACTGACACATCTCTCAGGATAGGATTACAGGGACTGACACACCTCTCAGGATAGGGTTACAGGGACTGACTGACACATCTCTCAGGGTCGTGTTGCAGGGACTGACACATCTCTCAGGATAGGGTTACAGGGACTGACACATCTCGAAGGATAGAGTTACAGGGACTGACTGACACATCTCTCAGGGTAGTGTTACAGGGACTGACACATCTCTCAGGATAGAGTTACAGGGACTGACTGACACATCTCTCAGGATCGGGTTGCAGGGACTGACACATCTCTCAGGATAGGGTTACAGCGACTGACACATCTCTCAGGATAGAGTAACAGGGACTGACACATCTCTCAGGATCGGGTTACTGGGCCTGACTGACCCTTCTCTCAGGATAGGGTTACAGGGACTGACACATCTCTCAGGATTGGGTTACAGTGACTGACACATCTCTCAGGGTAGTGTTACAGGGACTGACACATCTCTCAGGATAGGGTTACAGGGACTGACACATCTCTCAGGGTAGTGTTACAGGGACTGACACATCTCTCAGGTAGATTTACAGGGACTGACTGACACATCTCTCAGGATAGAGTTACAGGGACTGACATCTCTCAGGATAGAGTTACAGGGACTGATACATCTCTCAGGATAGGGTTACAGGGACTGACTGACACATCTCTCAGGGTAGTGTTACAGGGACTGACACATCTCTCAGGATAGGGTGACAGGGACTGACACATCTCTCAGGATAGGGTTACAGGGACTGACACATCTCTCAGGATAGGGTTACAGGGAATGACTGACACATCTCTCAGGGTAGTGTTACAGGGACTGACACATCTCTCAGGATAGGGTTATAGGGACTGGCACATCTCTCAGGATAAGGAAACAGGGACTGACACATCTCTCAGGATAGGGTTACAGGGACTGACACATCTCGAAGGATAGAGTTACAGGGACTGACTGACACATCTCTCCGGGTAGTGTTACAGGGACTGACACATCTCTCAGGATAGAGTTACAGGGACTGACTGACACATCTCTCAGGATCGGGTTGCAGGGACTGACACATCTCTCAGGATAGGGTTACAGCGACTGACACATCTCTCAGGATAGAGTAACAGGGACTGACACATCTCTCAGGATCGGGTTACTGGGCCTGACTGACCCTTCTCTCAGGATAGGGTTACAGGGACTGACACATCTCTCAGGATTGGGTTACAGTGACTGACACATCTCTCAGGGTAGTGTTACAGGGACTGACACATCTCTCAGGATAGGGTTACAGGGACTGACACATCTCTCAGGGTAGTGTTACAGGGACTGACACATCTCTCAGGATAGATTTACAGGGACTGACATCTCTCAGGATAGAGTTACAGGGACTGATACATCTCTCAGGATAGGGTTACAGGGACTGACTGACACATCTCTCAGGGTAGTGTTACAGGGACTGACACATCTCTCAGGATAGGGTGACAGGGACTGACACATCTCTCAGGATAGGGTTACAGGGACTGACACATCTCTCAGGATAGGGTTACAGGGAATGACTGACACATCTCTCAGGGTAGTGTTACAGGGACTGACACATCTCTCAGGATAGGGTTACAGGGACTGACACATCTCTCAGGGTAGTGTTACAGGGACCGACACATCTCTCAGGATAGGGTTACAGCGACTGACACATCTCTCAGGATAGGCTTCCAGGGACTGACACATCTCTCAGGATAGGGTTACAGGGACTGACTGACACATCTCTCAGGATAGGGTTACAGGGACTGACAATTCTCTCAGGATAGGGTTACAGGGACTGACTGACACATCTCTCAGGATAGGGTGACAGAGACTGACACATCTCTCAGGGTAGTAATACAGGGACTGACAAATCTCTCAGGATAGGGTTACAGCGAATGACACATCTCTCAGGATAGGGTTACAGGGACTGACACATCGCTCAGGATAGGGTTACAGCGACTGACACATCTCTCAGGATAGGCTTACAGGGACTGACACATCTCTCAGGATAGGGTTACAGGGACTGACTGATACATCTCTCAGGATAGGGTTACAGGGACTGACACATCTCTCAGGATAGGGTTTCAGGGACTGACTGACACATCTCTCAGGATAGGGTTACAGAGACTGACACATCTCTCAGGGTCGTGTTACAGGGACTGACATATCTCTCAGGATAGGGTTACAGGGACTGACACATCTCTCAGGATAGGATTACAGGGACTGACACACCTCTCAGGATAGGGTTACAGGGACTGACTGACACATCTCTCAGGGTCGTGTTGCAGGGACTGACACATCTCTCAGGATAGGGTTACAGGGACTGACACATCTCGAAGGATAGAGTTACAGGGACTGACTGACACATCTCTCAGGGTAGTGTTACAGGGACTGACACATCTCTCAGGATAGAGTTACAGGGACTGACTGACACATCTCTCAGGATCGGGTTGCAGGGACTGACACATCTCTCAGGATAGGGTTACAGCGACTGACACATCTCTCAGGATAGAGTAACAGGGACTGACACATCTCTCAGGATCGGGTTACTGGGCCTGACTGACCCTTCTCTCAGGATAGGGTTACAGGGACTGACACATCTCTCAGGATTGGGTTACAGTGACTGACACATCTCTCAGGGTAGTGTTACAGGGACTGACACATCTCTCAGGATAGGGTTACAGGGACTGACACATCTCTCAGGGTAGTGTTACAGGGACTGACACATCTCTCAGGATAGATTTACAGGGACTGACTGACACATCTCTCAGGATAGAGTTACAGGGACTGACATCTCTCAGGATAGAGTTACAGGGACTGATACATCTCTCAGGATAGGGTTACAGGGACTGACTGACACATCTCTCAGGGTAGTGTTACAGGGACTGACACATCTCTCAGGATAGGGTGACAGGGACTGACACATCTCTCAGGATAGGGTTACAGGGACTGACACATCTCTCAGGATAGGGTTACAGGGAATGACTGACACATCTCTCAGGGTAGTGTTACAGGGACTGACACATCTCTCAGGATAGGGTTACAGGGACTGACACATCTCTCAGGGTAGTGTTACAGGGACCGACACATCTCTCAGGATAGGGTGACAGAGACTGACACATCTCTCAGGGTAGTGATACAGGGACTGACAAATCTCTCAGGATAGGGTTTCAGGGACTGACACATCTCTCAGGATAGGGTTACAGGGACTGACACATCGCTCAGGATAGGGTTACAGCGACTGACACATCTCTCAGGATAGGCTTACAGGGACTGACACATCTCTCAGGATAGGGTTACAGGGACTGACTGATACATCTCTCAGGATAGGGTTGCAGGGACTGACACATCTCTCAGGATAGGGTTTCAGGGACTGACTGACACATCTCTCAGGATAGGGTTACAGAGACTGACACATCTCTCAGGGTCGTGTTACAGGGACTGACATATCTCTCAGGATAGGGTTACAGGGACTGACACATCTCTCAGGATAGGGTTACAGGGACTGACACACCTCTCAGGATAGGGTTACAGGGACTGACTGACACATCTCTCAGGGTCGTGTTGCAGGGACTGACACATCTCTCAGGATAGGGTTACAGGGACTGATACATCTCTCAGGATAGAGTTACAGGGACTGACACATCTCTCAGGATAGGGTTACAGGGACCGACACATCTCTCAGGATAGGGTTACAGGGACTGACACATCTCGAAGGATAGAGTTACAGGGACTGACTGACACATCTCTCAGGGTAGTGTTACAGGGACTGACACATCTCTCAGGATAGAGTTACAGGGACTGACTGACACATCTCTCAGGATCGGGTTGCAGGGACTGACACATCTCTCAGGATAGGGTTACAGCGACTGACACATCTCTCAGGATAGAGTAACAGGGACTGACACATTTCTCAGGATCGGGTTACTGGGCCTGACTGACCCTTCTCTCAGGATAGGGTTACAGGGACTGACACATCTCTCAGGATTGGGTTACAGTGACTGACACATCTCTCAGGGTCGTGTTACAGGGACTGACACATCTCTCAGGATAGGGTTACAGGGACTGACACATCTCTCAGGGTAGTGTTACAGGGACTGACACATCTCTCAGGATAGGGTTACAGGGACTGACACATCTCTCAGGGTAGTGTTACAGGGACTGACACATCTCTCAGGATAGATTTACAGGGACTGACTGACACATCTCTCAGGATAGGGTTACAGGGACTGACATCTCTCAGGATAGAGCTACAGGGACTGATACATCTCTCAGGATAGGGTTACAGGGACTGACTGACACATCTCTCAGGGTAGTGTTACAGGGACTGACACATCTCTCAGGATAGGGTGACAGGGACTGACACATCTCTCAGGATAGGGTTACAGGGACTGACACATCTCTCAGGATAGGGTTACAGGGAATGACTGACACATCTCTCAGGGTAGTGTTACAGGGACTGACACATCTCTCAGGATAGGGTTACAGGGACTGACACATCTCTCAGTGTAGTGTTACAGGGACCGACACATCTCTCAGGATAGGGTTACAGCGACTGACACATCTCTCAGGATAGGCTTACAGGGACTGACACATCTCTCAGGATCGGGTTACAGGGACTGACTGATACATCTCTCAGGATAGGGTTACAGGGACTGACACATCTCTCAGGATAGGGTTTCAGGGACTGACTGACACATCTCTCAGGATAGGGTTACAGAGACTGACACATCTCTCAGGGTCGTGTTACAGGGACTGACATATCTATCAGGATAGGGTTACAGGGACTGACACATCTCTCAGGATAGGGTTACAGGGACTGACACACCTCTCAGGATAGGGTTACAGGGACTGACTGACACATCTCTCAGGGTCGTGTTGCAGGGACTGACACATCTCTCAGGATAGGGTTACAGGGACTGACACATCTCGAAGGATAGAGTTACAGGGACTGACTGACACATCTCTCAGGGTAGTGTTACAGGGACTGACACATCTCTCAGGATAGAGTTACAGAGACTGACTGACACATCTCTCAGGATCGGGTTGCAGGGACTGACACATCTCTCAGGATAGGGTTACAGCGACTGACACATCTCTCAGGATAGAGTAACAGGGACTGACACATCTCTCAGGATCGGGTTACTGGGCCTGACTGACCCTTCTCTCAGGATAGGGTTACAGGGACTGACACATCTCCCAGGATTGGGTTACAGTGACTGACACATCTCTCAGGTTAGTGTTACAGGAACTGACACATCTCTCAGGATAGGGTTACAGGGACTGACACATCTCTCAGGGTAGTGTTACAGGGACTGACACATCTCTCAGGATAGATTTACAGGGACTGACTGACACATCTCTCAGGATAGGGTTACAGGGACTGACATCTCTCAGGATAGAGTTACAGGGACTGATACATCTCTCAGGATAGGGTTACAGGGACTGACTGACACATCTCTCAGGGTAGTGTTACAGGGACTGACACATCTCTCAGGATAGGGTGACAGGGACTGACACATCTCTCAGGATAGGGTTACAGGGACTGACACATCTCTCAGGATAGGGTTACAGGGAATGACTGACACATCTCTCAGGGTAGTGTTACAGAGACTGACACATCTCTCAGGATAGGGTTACAGGGACTGACACATCTCTCAGGGTAGTGTTACAGGGACCGACACATCTCTCAGGATAGGGTTACAGCGACTGACACATCTCTCAGGATAGGCTTCCAGGGACTGACACATCTCTCAGGATAGGGTTACAGGGACTGACTGACACATCTCTCAGGATAGGGTTACAGGGACTGACACATCTCTCAGGATAGGGTTACAGGGACTGACTGACACATCTCTCAGGATAGGGTGACAGAGACTGACACATCTCTCAGGGTAGTGATACAGGGACTGACAAATCTCTCAGGATAGGGTTACAGGGACTGACACATCTCTCAGGATAGGGTTACAGGGACTGACACATCGCTCAGGATAGGGTTACAGCGACTGACACATCTCTCAGGATAGGCTGACTGGGACTGACACATCTCTCAGGATAGGGTTACAGGGACTGACTGATACATCTCTCAGGATAGGGTTACAGGGACTGACACATCTCTCAGGATAGGGTTTCAGGGACTGACTGACACATCTCTCAGGATAGGGTTACAGAGACTGACACATCTCTCAGGGTCGTGTTACAGGGACTGACATATCTCTCAGGATAGGGTTACAGGGACTGACACATCTCTCAGGATAGGGTTACAGGGACTGACACACCTCTCAGGATAGGGTTACAGGGACTGACTGACACATCTCTCAGGGTCGTGTTGCAGGGACTGACACATCTCTCAGGATAGGGTTACAGGGACTGATACATCTCTCAGGATAGAGTTACAGGGACTGACACATCTCTCAGGATAGGGTTACAGGGACCGACACATCTCTCAGGATAGGGTTTCAGGGAGTGACACATCTCTCAGGATAGGGACTGACTGACACATCTCTCAGGATAGGGTGACAGGGACTGACACATCTCTCAGGATAGGGTTACCGGGACTGACACATCTCTCAGGATAGGGTTACAGGGAATGACTGACACATCTCTCAGGGTAGTGTTACAGGGACTGACACATCTCTCAGGATAGGTTTACAGGGACTTACACATCTCTCAGGGTAGTGTTACAGGGACCGACACATCTCTCAGGATAGGGTTACAGCGACTGACACTTCTCTCAGGATAGGCTGACAGGGACTGACACATCTCTCAGGATAGGGTTACAGGGACTGACTGACACATCTCTCAGGATAGGCTTACAGGGACTGACACATCTCTCAGGATAGGGTTACAGGGACTGACTGACACATCTCTCAGGGTAGTGTTACAGGGACTGACAAATCTCTCAGGATAGGGTTACAGGGACTGACACATCTCTCAGGATAGGGTTACAGGAACTGACACATCTCTCAGCATAGGGTTACAGCGACTGACACATCTCTCAGGATAGGCTTACAGGGACTGACACATCTCTCAGGATAGGGTTACAGGGACTGACTGATACATCTCTCAGGATAGGGTTACAGGGACTAACACATCTCTCAGGATAGGGTTACAGGGACTGACTGATACATCTCTCAGGATTGGGTTACAGTGACTGACACATCTCTCAGGGTAGCGTTACAGGGACTGACACATCTCTCAGGATAGGGTTACAGGGACTGACACATCTCTCAGGATAGGGTTACAGGGACTGACACATCTCTCAGGATAGGGTTACAGGGACTGACACATCCCTCATGATAGGGTTACAGGGACTGACACATCTCTCAGGATAGGGTTACAGGGACTGACACATCTCTCAGCGTATTGTTACAGGGACTGACAAATCTCTCAGGATAGGGTTACAGGGACTGACACATCTCTCAGGATAGGGTTACAGGGACTGACACATCTCTCAGGATAGGGTTACAGGGACTAACACATCTCTCAGGATAGGGTTACAGGGACTGACACATCTCTCAGGATAGAGTTACAGGGACTGACTGACACATCTCTCAGGATAGGGTTACAGGGACTGACACATCTCTTAGGGTAGGGTTACAGGGACTGACTGACACATCTCTCAGGGCAGTGTTACAGGGACTGACACATCTCTCAGGATTGGGCTACAGGGACTGACACATCTCTCAGGATAGGGACTGACTGACACATCTCTCAGGATAGGGTTACAGGGACTGACACATCTCTCAGGATAGGGTTACAGGGACTGACACATCTCTCAGGATAGGGTTACAGGGACTGACACATCGCTCAGGATAGGGTAACAGCGACTGACACATCTCTCAGGATAGGCTTACAGGGACTGACACATCTCTCAGGATAGGGTTACAGGGACTGACTGATACATCTCTCAGGATAGGGTTACAGGGACTGACACATCTCTCAGGATAGGGTTTCAGGGACTGACTGACACATCTCTCAGGATAGGGTTACAGAGACTGACACATCTCTCAGGGTCGTATTACAGGGACTGACATATCTCTCAGGATAGGGTTACAGGGACTGACACATCTCTCAGGATAGGGTTACAGGGACTGACACACCTCTCAGGATAGGGTTACAGGGACTGACTGACACATCTCTCAGGGTCGTGTTGCAGGGACTGACACATCTCTCAGGATAGGGTTACAGGGACTGATACATCTCTCAGGATAGAGTTACAGGGACTGTCACATCTCTCAGGATAGGGTTACAGGGACCGACACATCTCTCAGGATAGGGTTACAGGGAGTGACACATCTCTCAGGATAGGGACTGACTGACACATCTCTCAGGATAGGGTGACAGGGACTGACACATCTCTCAGGATAGGGTTACAGGGACTGACACATCTCTCAGGATAGGGTTACAGGGAATGACTGACAAATCTCTCAGGGTAGTGTTACAGGGACTGACACATCTCTCAGGATAGGGTTACAGGGACTTACACATCTCTCAGGGTAGTGTTACAGGGACTGACACATCTCTCAGGATAGGGTTACAGCGACTGACACATCTCTCAGGATAGGCTGACAGGGACTGACACATCTCTCAGGATAGGGTTACAGGGACTGACTGACACATCTCTCAGGATAGGCTTACAGGGACTGACACATCTCTCAGGATAGGGTTACAGGGACTGACTGACACATCTCTCAGGGTAGTGTTACAGGGACTGACAAATCTCTCAGGATAGGGTTACAGGGACTGACACATCTCTCAGGATAGGTTTACAGGGACTGACACATCTCTCAGCATAGGGTTACAGCGACTGACACATCTCTCAGGATAGGCTTACAGGGACTGACACATCTCTCAGGATAGGGTTACAGGGACTGACTGATACATCTCTCAGGATATGGTTACAGGGACTGACACATCTCTCAGGATAGGGTTACAGGGACTGACTGACACATCTCTCAGGATAGGGTTACAGAGACTGACACATCTCTCAGTGTAGTGTTACAGGGACTGACACATCTCTCAGGATAGGGTTACAGGGACTGACACATCTCTCAGGATAGGGTTACAGGGACTGACACAGCTCTCAGGATAGGGTTACAGGGACTGACACATCTCTCAGGATAGAGTTACAGGGACTGACTGACACATCTCTCAGGATAGGGTTACAGGGACTGACATCTCTCAGGATAGAGTTACAGGGACTGATACATCTCTCAGGATAGGGTTACAGGGACTGACTGACACATCTCTCAGGGTAGTGTTACAGGGACTGACACATCTCTCAGGAAAGGGTTACAGGGACTGACACATCTCTCAGGATAGGGTTACAGGGACTGACACACCTCTCAGGATAGGGTTACAGGGACTGACACATCTCTCAGGATAGAGTTACAGGGACTGACTGACACATCTCTCAGGGTAGTGTGACAGGGACTGACACATCTCTCAGGATTGGGTTACAGGGCCTGACACATCTCTCAGGATAGGGTTGCAGGGACTGACTGACACATCTCTCAGGGTAGTGTTACTGGGACTGACACATCTCTCAGGATTGGGCTGCAGGGACTGACACATCTCTCAGGATAGGGTTACAGGGACTGACTGACCCTTCTCTCAGGATAGGGTTACAGGGACTGACACATCTCTCAGGATTGGGTTACAGTGACTGACACATCTCGCAGGGTAGTGTTACAGGGACTGACACACCTCTCAGGATAGGGTTACAGGGACTGGCACATCTCTCAGGATAGGGTTACAGGGACTGACACATCTCTCAGGATAGGGTTACAGGGACTGACACATTCCTCAGGGTAGGGTTACAGGGACTGACACATCTCTCAGGATAGGGTTACAGGGACTGACTGACACATCTCTCAGGATAGGGTTACAGGGACCGACACATCTCTCAGGATAGGGTTACAGGGACTGACTGACACATCTCTCAGGATAGGGTTACAGGGACTGACACATCTCTCAGGATAGGGATACAGGGACTGACACATCTCTCAGGGTAGTATTACAGGGACTGACACATCTCTCATGATAGGGTTACAGGGACTGACTCATCTCTCAGGGTAGGGTTACAGGGACTGACTGACACATCTCTCAGGGCAGTGTTACTGGGACTGACACATCTCTCAGGATTGGGCTACAGGGACTGACACATCTCTCAGGATAGGGACTGACTGACACATCTCTCAGGATAGGGTTTCAGGGACTGACACATCTCTCAGGATAGGATTACAGGGACTGACACATCTCTCAGGATAGGGTTGCAGGGACTGACTGACACATCTCTCAGGGTAGTGTTACAGGGACCGACACATCTCTCAGGATAGGGTTACAGGGAGTGACACATCTCTCAGGATCGGGTTACAGCGACTAACTGACCCTTCCCTCAGGATAGGGTTACAGGGACTGACACATCCCTCAGGATAGGGTTACAGGGACTGACACATCTCTCAGCGTATTGTTACAGAGACTGACAAATCTCCCAGGATAGGGTTACAGGGACTGACACATCTCTCAGGATAGGGTTACAGGGACTGACACATCTCTCAGGATAGGGTTACAGGGACTAACACATCTCTCAGGATAGGGTAACAGGGACTGACACATCTCTCAGGATAGAGTTACAGGGACTGACTGACACATCTCTCAGGAGAAGGTTACAGGGACTGACACATCTCTCAGGATAGGGTTGCAGGGACTGACTGACACATCTCTCAGGGTAGTGTTACAGGGACCGACACATCTCTCAGGATAGGGTTACAGGGACTAACACATCTCTCAGGATAGGGTAACAGGGACTGACACATCTCTCAGGATAGAGTTACAGGGACTGACTGACACATCTCTCAGGATAGGGTTACAGGGACTGACACATCTCTCAGGATAGGGTTGCAGGGACTGACTGACACATCTCTCAGGATAGTGTTACAGGGACCGACACATCTCTCAGGATAGGGTTACAGGAAGTGACACATCTCTCAGGATCGGGTTACAGGGACTGACTGACCCTTCTCTCAGGATAGGGTTACAGGGACTGACACATCTCTCAGGATAGGGTTACAGGGACTAACACATCTCTCAGGATAGCGTTACAGGGACTGACACATCTCTCAGGATAGAGTTACAGGGACTGACTGACACATCTCTCAGGATAGGGTTACAGGGACTGACACATCTCTCAGGGTAGGGTTACAGGGACTGACTGACACATCTCTCAGGGCAGTGTTACAGGGACTGACACATCTCTCAGGATTGGGCTACAGGGACTGACACATCTCTCAGGATAGGGACTGACTGACACATCTCTCAGGATAGGGTTACAGGGACTGACACATCTCTCAGGATAGGGTTACAGGGACTGACACATCTCTCAGGATAGGGTTGCAGGGACTGACTGACACATCTCTCAGGGTAGTGTTACAGGGACCGACACATCTCTCAGGATAGGGTTACAGGAAGTGACACATCTCTCAGGATCGGGTTACAGGGACTGACTGACCATTCTCTCAGGATAGGGTTACAGGGACTGACACATCTCTCAGGATTGGGTTACAGTGACTGACACATCTCTCAGGGTAGTGTTACAGGGACTGACACATCTCTCAGGATAGGGTTACAGGGACTGACACATCTCTCAGGATAGGGTTACAGGGAGTGACACATCTCTCAGGATAGGGTTACAGGGACTGACACATCTCTCAGGATAGAGTTACAGGGACTGACTGACACATCTCTCAGGATAGGGTTACAGGGACTGACACATCTCTCAGGATAGCGACTGACTGACACATCTCTCAGGATAGGGTTACAGGGACTGACACATCTCTCAGGATAGGGTTACAGGGACTGACACATCTCTCAGGATAGGGTTGCAGGGACTGACTGACACATCTCTCAGGGGAGTGTTACAGGGACCGACACATCTCTCAGGATAGGGTTACAGGGAGTGAAACATCTCTCAGGATCGGGTTACAGGGACTGACTGACCCTTCTCTCAGGATAGGGTTACAGGGACTGACACATCTCTCAGGATTGGGTTACAGTGACTGACACACCTCTCAGGGTAGTGTTACAGGGACTGACACATCTCTCAGGATAGGGTTACAGGGACTGACACATTTCTCAGGATAGGGTTACAGGGACTGACACATCCCTCAGGATAGGGTACCAGGCACTGACACATCTCTCAGGATAGGTACTGACTGACACATCTCTCAGGGTAGGGTTACAAGGACTGACACATCTCTCAGGATAGGGTGACAGGGACTGACTGACACATCTCTCAGGATTGGGTTACAGGGACTGACACAACTCTCAGGATAGGGTTACTGGGACCGACACATCTCTCAAGATAGGGTTACAGGGACTGACTGACACATCTCTCAGGATAGGGTTACAGAGACTGACACATCTCTCAGCGTAGTGTTACAGGGACTGACACATCTCTCAGGATAGGGTTACAGGGACTGACACATCTCTCAGGATAGGGTTATAGGGACTGGCACATCTCTCAGGATAAGGTTACAGGGACTGACACATCTCTCAGGATAGGGTTACAGAGACTGACACATCTCGAAGGATAGAGTTACAGGGACTGACTGACACATCTCTCAGGATAGGGTTACAGGGACTGACACATCTCGAAGGATAGAGTTACAGGGACTGACTGACACATCTCTCAGGGTAGTGTTACAGAGACTGACACATCTCTCAGGATCGGGTTACTGGGCCTGATTGACCCTTCTCTCAGGATAGGGTTACAGGGACTGACACATCTCTCAGGATTGGGTTACAGTGACTGACACATCTCTCCGGGTAGTGTTACAGGGACTGACACATCTCTCAGGATAGGGTTACAGGGACTGACACATCTCTCAGGATAGGGTTACAGGGACCGACACATCTCTCAAGATAGGGTTACAGGGACTGACTGACACATCTCTCAGGATAGGGTTACAGAGACTGACACATCTCTCAACGTAGTGTTACAGGGACTGACACATCTCTCAGGATAGAGTTACAGGGACTGACACATCTCTCAGGATAGGGTTACAGGGACCGACACATCTCTCAAGATGGGGTTACAGGGACTGACTGACACATCTCTCAGGATAGGGTTGCAGGGACTGACACATCTCTCAGGGTAGTGTTACAGGGACTGACACATCTCTCAGGATAGAGTTACAGGGACTGACTGACACATCTCTCAGGATCGGGTTGCAGGGACTGACACATCTCTCAGGATCGGATTACTGGGACTGACTGACCCTTCTCTCAGGATAGGTTTACAGGGACTGACACATCTCTCAGGATAGGGTTACTGGGACTGACACTTCTCTCAGGATAAGGTTACAGGGACTGACACATCTCTGAGGATAGGGTTACAGGGACTGACACATCTCGAAGGATAGAGTTACAGGGACTGACACATCTCTCAGGATCGGTTTGCAGGGATTGACACATCTCTCAGGATAGGGTTACAGCGACTTACACATCTCTCAGGATAGAGTTACAGGGACTGACACATCTCTCAGGATCGGGTTACTGGGACTGACTGACCCTTCTCTCAGGATAGAGTTACAGGGACTGACACATCTCTCAGGATTGGGTTACAGTGACTGACACATCTCTCCGGGTAGTGTTACAGGGACTGACACATCTCTCAGGATAGGGTTACAGGGACTGACACATCTCTCAGGATAGGGTTACAGGGACTGACACATTTCTCAGGATAGAGTTACAGGAACTGACTGAAACATCTCTCAGGATCGTGTTGCAGGGACTGACACATCTCTCAGGATAGGGTTAAAGGGACTGACACATCTCTCAGGATAGAGTTACAGGGACTGACACATCTCTCAGGATAGGGACTGACTGACACATCTCTCAGGATAGAGTTACAGGGACTGACTGACACATCTCTCAGGATAGGGTTACATGGACTGACACATCTCTCAGGATCGGGTTGCAGGGACTGACTGACACATCTCTCAGGATAGGGTTACAGGGACTGACACATCTCTCAGGATAGGGTTACAGGGACTGACTGACACATCTCTCAGGATAGGATTACAGGGACTGACACATCTCTGAGGATAGGGTTACAGGGACTGACACATCTCTCAGGATAGGGTTACAGGGACTGACACATCTCTCAGGACAGGGTTACATGGACTGACACATCCCTCAGGATAGGATTCCAGGGAATAACACATCTCTCAGGATAGGGTTACAGGGACTGACACATCTCTCAGGATAGAGTTACAGGGACTGACTGACACATCTCTCAGGATAGGGTTACAGGGACTGACACATCTCTCAGGATAGGGTTACAAGGACTGACACATCTCTCAGGATAGGGTTGCAGGGACTGACTGACACATCTCTCAGGGTAGTGTTACAGGGACCGACACATCTCTCAGGATAGGGTTACAGGAAGTGACACATCTCTCAGGATCGGGTTACAGGGACTGACTGACCCTTCTCTCAGGATAGGTTTACAGGGACTGACACATCTCTCAGGATTGGGTTACAGTGACTGACACATCTCTCAGGGTAGTGCTACAGGGACTGACACATCTCTCAGGATAGGGTTACAGGGACTGACACATCTCTCAGGATAGGGTTACAGGGACTGACACATCTCTCAGGATAGGGTTACAGGGACTGACACATCTCTCAGGATAGAGTTACAGGGACTGACTGACACATCTCTCAGGATAGGGTTCCAGGGACTGACACATCTCTCAGGATAGGGACTGACTGACACATCTCTCAGGATAGGGTTACAGGAACTGACACATCTCTCAGGATAGGGTTACAGGGACTGACACATCTCTCAGGATCGGGTTACAGGGACTGACTGACCCTTCTCTCAGGATAGGGTTACAGAGACTGACACATCTCTCAGGATTGGGTTACAGTGACTGACACACCTCTCAGGGTAGTGTTACAGGGACTGACACATCTCTCAGGATAGGGTTACAGGGACTGACATATCTCTCAGGATAGGGTTACAGGGACTGACACATTTCTCAGGATAGGGTTACAGGGACTGACACATCCCTCAGGATAGGGTTCCAGGCACTGACACATCTCTCAGGATAGGTACTGACTGACACATCTCTCAGGGTAGGGTTACAAGGACTGACACATCTCTCAGGATAGGGTGACAGGGACTGACTGACACATCTCTCAGGATTGGGTTACAGGGACTGACACAACTCTCAGGATAGGGTTACTGGGACCGACACATCTCTCAGGATAGGGTTACAGGGACTGACTGACACATCTCTCAGGATCGGGTTGCAGGGACTGACACATCTCTCAGGATCGGATTACTGGGACAGAGTGACCCTTCTCTCAGGATAGGGTTACAGGGACTGACACATCTCTCAGGATAGGGTTACTGGGACTGACACTTCTCTCAGGATAAGGTTACAGGGACTGACACATCTCTCAGGATAGGGTTACAGGGACTGACACATCTCGAAGGATAGAGTTACAGGGACTGACTGACACATCTCTCAGGGTAGTGTTACAGGGACTGACACATCTCTCAGGATCGGGTTGCAGGGACTGACACATCTCTCAGATTGGGTTACAGCGACTTACACATCTCTCAGGATAGAGTTACAGGGACTGACACATCTCTCAGGATCGGGTTACTGGGACTGACTGACCCTTCTCTCAGGATAGGGTTACAGGGACTGACACATCTCTCAGGATTGGGTTGCAGTGACTGACACATCTCTCCGGGTAGTGTTACAGGGACTGACACATCTCTCAGGATAGGGTTACAGGGACTGACACATCTCTCAGGATAGGGTTACAGGGACTGACACATTTCTCAGGATAGAGTTACAGGAACTGACTGAAACATCTCTCAGGATCGTGTTGCAGGTACTGACACATCTCTCAGGATAGGGTTACAGGGACTGACACATCTCTCAGGATAGAGTTACAGGGACTGACACATCTCTCAGGATAGGGACTGACTGACACATCTCTCAGGATAGCGTTACAGGGACTGACTGACACATCTCTCAGGATAGGGTCACATGGACTGACACATCTCTCAGGATCGGGTTGCAGGGACTGACTGACACATCTCTCAGGATAGGGTTACAGGGACTGACACATCTCTCAGGATAGGGTTACAGGGACTGACTGACACATCTCTCAGGATAGGGTTACAGGGACTGACACATCTCTCAGGATAGGGACTGACTGACACATCTCTCAGGAAAGGGTTACAGGGACTGACACATCTCTCAGGATAGCGTTACAGGGACTGACACATCTCTCAGGATAGGGACTGACTGACACATCGCTCAGGATAGGGTTACAGGGACTGACACATCTCTCAGGATAGGGTTGCAGGGACTGACTGACACATCTCTCAGGGGAGTGTTACAGGGACCGACACATCTCTCAGGATAGGGTTACAGGGAGTGAAACATCTCTCAGGATCGGGTTACAGGGACTGACTGACCCTTCTCTCAGGATAGGGTTACAGGGACTGACACATCTCTCAGGATTGGGTTACAGTGACTGACACACCTCTCAGGGTAGTGTTACAGGGACTGACACATCTCTCAGGATAGGGTTACAGGGACTGACACATTTCTCAGGATAGGGTTACAGGGACTGACACATCCCTCAGGATAGGGTTCCAGGCACTGACACATCTCTCAGGATAGGTACTGACTGACACATCTCTCAGGGTAGGGTTACAAGGACTGACACATCTCTCAGGATAGGGTGACAGGGACTGACTGACACATCTCTCAGGATTGGGTTACAGGGACTGACACAACTCTCAGGATAGGGTTACTGGGACCGACACATCTCTCAAGATAGGGTTACAGGGACTGACTGACACATCTCTCAGGATAGGGTTACAGAGACTGACACATCTCTCAGCGTAGTGTTACAGGGACTGACACATCTCTCAGGATAGGGTTACAGGGACTGACACATCTCTCAGGATAGGGTTATAGGGACTGGCACATCTCTCAGGATAAGGTTACAGGGACTGACACATCTCTCAGGATAGGGTTACAGGGACTGACACATCTCGAAGGATAGAGTTACAGGGACTGACTGACACATCTCTCAGGATAGGGTTACAGGGACTGAATCATCTCGAAGGATAGAGTTACAGGGACTGACTGACACATCTCTCAGGGTAGTGTTACAGAGACTGACACATCTCTCAGGATCGGGTTACTGGGCCTGATTGACCCTTCTCTCAGGATAGGGTTACAGGGACTGACACATCTCTCAGGATTGGGTTACAGTGACTGACACATCTCTCCGGGTAGTGTTACAGGGACTGACACATCTCTCAGGATAGGGTTACAGGGACTGACACATCTCTCAGGATAGGGTTACAGGGACCGACACATCTCTCAAGATAGGGTTACAGGGACTGACTGACACATCTCTCAGGATAGGGTTACAGAGACTGACACATCTCTCAACGTCGTGTTACAGGGACTGACACATCTCTCAGGATAGGGTTACAGGGACTGACACATCTCTCAGGATAGGGTTACAGGGACCGACACATCTCTCAAGATGGGGTTACAGGGACTGACTGACACATCTCTCAGGATAGGGTTACAGGGACTGACACATCTCTCAGGGTAGTGTTACAGGGACTGACACATCTCTCAGGATAGAGTTACAGGGACTGACTGACACATCTCTCAGGATCGGGTTGCAGGGACTGACACATCTCTCAGGATCGGATTACTGGGACTGACTGACCCTTCTCTCAGGATAGGTTTACAGGGACTGACACATCTCTCAGGATAGGGTTACTGGGACTGACACTTCTCTCAGGATAAGGTTACAGGGACTGACACATCTCTGAGGATAGGGTTACAGGGACTGACACATCTCGAAGGATAGAGTTACAGGGACTGACACATCTCTCAGGATCGGTTTGCAGGGATTGACACATCTCTCAGGATAGGGTTACAGCGACTTACACATCTCTCAGGATAGAGTTACAGGGACTGACACATCTCTCAGGATCGGGTTACTGGGACTGACTGACCCTTCTCTCAGGATAGAGTTACAGGGACTGACACATCTCTCAGGATTGGGTTACAGTGACTGACACATCTCTCCGGGTAGTGTTACAGGGACTGACACATCTCTCAGGATAGGGTTACAGGGACTGACACATCTCTCAGGATAGGGTTACAGGGACTGACACATTTCTCAGGATAGAGTTACAGGAACTGACTGAAACATCTCTCAGGATCGTGTTGCAGGGACTGACACATCTCTCAGGATAGGGTTAAAGGGACTGACACATCTCTCAGGATAGAGTTACAGGGACTGACACATCTCTCAGGATAGGGACTGACTGACACATCTCTCAGGATAGAGTTACAGGGACTGACTGACACATCTCTCAGGATAGGGTTACATGGACTGACACATCTCTCAGGATCGGGTTGCAGGGACTGACTGACACATCTCTCAGGATAGGGTTACAGGGACTGACACATCTCTCAGGATAGGGTTACAGGGACTGACTGACACATCTCTCAGGATAGGATTACAGGGACTGACACATCTCTGAGGATAGGGTTACAGGGACTGACACATCTCTCAGGATAGGGTTACAGGGACTGACACATCTCTCAGGACAGGGTTACATGGACTGACACATCCCTCAGGATAGGGTTCCAGGGAATAACACATCTCTCAGGATAGGGTTACAGGGACTGACACATCTCTCAGGATAGAGTTACAGGGACTGACTGACACATCTCTCAGGATAGGGTTACAGGGACTGACACATCTCTCAGGGTAGGGTTACAGGGACTGACTGACACATCTCTCAGGGCAGTGTTACAGGGACTGACACATCTCTCAGGATTGGGCTACAGGGACTGACACATCTCTCAGGATAGGGACTGACTGACACATCTCTCAGGATCGGGTTACAGGGACTGACACATCTCTCAGGATAGGGTTACAAGGACTGACACATCTCTCAGGATAGGGTTGCAGGGACTGACTGACACATCTCTCAGGGTAGTGTTACAGGGACCGACACATCTCTCAGGATAGGGTTACAGGAAGTGACACATCTCTCAGGATCGGGTTACAGGGACTGACTGACCCTTCTCTCAGGATAGGTTTACAGGGACTGACACATCTCTCAGGATTGGGTTACAGTGACTGACACATCTCTCAGGGTAGTGCTACAGGGACTGACACATCTCTCAGGATAGGGTTACAGGGACTGACACATCTCTCAGGATAGGGTTACAGGGACTGACACATCTCTCAGGATAGGGTTACAGGGACTGACACATCTCTCAGGATAGAGTTACAGGGACTGACTGACACATCTCTCAGGATAGGGTTCCAGGGACTGACACATCTCTCAGGATAGGGACTGACTGACACATCTCTCAGGATAGGGTTACAGGAACTGACACATATCTCAGGATAGGGTTACAGGGACTGACACATCTCTCAGGATCGGGTTACAGGGACTGACTGACCCTTCTCTCAGGATAGGGTTACAGAGACTGACACATCTCTCAGGATTGGGTTACAGTGACTGACACACCTCTCAGGGTAGTGTTACAGGGACTGACACATCTCTCAGGATAGGGTTACAGGGACTGACATATCTCTCAGGATAGGGTTACAGGGACTGACACATTTCTCAGGATAGGGTTACAGGGACTGACACATCCCTCAGGATAGGGTTCCAGGCACTGACACATCTCTCAGGATAGGTACTGACTGACACATCTCTCAGGGTAGGGTTACAAGGACTGACACATCTCTCAGGATAGGGTGACAGGGACTGACTGACACATCTCTCAGGATTGGGTTACAGGGACTGACACAACTCTCAGGATAGGGTTACTGGGACCGACACATCTCTCAGGATAGGGTTACAGGGACTGACTGACACATCTCTCAGGATCGGGTTGCAGGGACTGACACATCTCTCAGGATCGGATTACTGGGACAGAGTGACCCTTCTCTCAGGATAGGGTTACAGGGACTGACACATCTCTCAGGATAGGGTTACTGGGACTGACACTTCTCTCAGGATAAGGTTACAGGGACTGACACATCTCTCAGGATAGGGTTACAGGGACTGACACATCTCGAAGGATAGAGTTACAGGGACTGACTGACACATCTCTCAGGGTAGTGTTACAGGGACTGACACATCTCTCAGGATCGGGTTGCAGGGACTGACACATCTCTCAGATTGGGTTACAGCGACTTACACATCTCTCAGGATAGAGTTACAGGGACTGACACATCTCTCAGGATCGGGTTACTGGGACTGACTGACCCTTCTCTCAGGATAGGGTTACAGGGACTGACACATCTCTCAGGATTGGGTTACAGTGACTGACACATCTCTCCGGGTAGTGTTACAGGGACTGACACATCTCTCAGGATAGGGTTACAGGGACTGACACATCTCTCAGGATAGGGTTACAGGGACTGACACATTTCTCAGGATAGAGTTACAGGAACTGACTGAAACATCTCTCAGGATCGTGTTGCAGGTACTGACACATCTCTCAGGACAGGGTTACAGGGACTGACACATCTCTCAGGATAGAGTTACAGGGACTGACACATCTCTCAGGATAGGGACTGACTGACACATCTCTCAGGATAGCGTTACAGGGACTGACTGACACATCTCTCAGGATAGGGTCACATGGACTGACACATCTCTCAGGATCGGGTTGCAGGGACTGACTGACACATCTCTCAGGATAGGGTTACAGGGACTGACACATCTCTCAGGATAGGGTTACAGGGACTGACTGACACATCTCTCAGGATAGGGTTACAGGGACTGACACATCTCTCAGGATAGGGACTGACTGACACATCTCTCAGGAAAGGGTTACAGGGACTGACACATCTCTCAGGATAGCGTTACAGGGACTGACACATCTCTCAGGATAGGGTTGCAGGGACTGACTGACACATCTCTCAGGGGAGTGTTACAGGGACCGACACATCTCTCAGGATAGGGTTACAGGGAGTGAAACATCTCTCAGGATCGGGTTACAGGGACTGACACATCTCTCAGGATAGGTACTGACTGACACATCTCTCAGGGTAGGGTTACAAGGACTGACACATCTCTCAGGATAGGGTGACAGGGACTGACTGACACATCTCTCAGGATTGGGTTACAGGGACTGACACAACTCTCAGGATAGGGTTACTGGGACCGACACATCTCTCAAGATAGGGTTACAGGGACTGACTGACACATCTCTCAGGATAGGGTTACAGAGACTGACACATCTCTCAGCGTAGTGTTACAGGGACTGACACATCTCTCAGGATAGGGTTACAGGGACTGACACATCTCTCAGGATAGGTACTGACTGACACATATCTCAGGGTAGGGTTACAAGTACTGACACATCTCTCAGGATAGGGTGACAGGGACTGACTGACACATCTCTCAGGATAAGGTTACAGGGACTGACACATCTCTCAGGATAGGGTTACAGGGACTGACACATCTCGAAGGATAGAGTTACAGGGACTGACTGACACATCTCTCAGGGTAGTGTTACAGGGACTGACACATCTCTCAGGATCGGGTTACTGGGCCTGACTGACCCTTCTCTCAGGATAGGGTTACAGGGACTGACACATCTCTCAGGATTGGGTTACAGTGACTGACACATCTCTCCGGGTAGTGTTACAGGGACTGACACATCTCTCAGGATAGGGTTACAGGGACTGACACATTTCTCAGGATAGAGTTACAGGAACTGACTGAAACATCTCTCAGGATCGTGTTGCAGGGACTGACACATCTCTCAGGATAGGGTTACAGGGACTGACACATCTCTCAGGATAGAGTTACAGGGACTGACACATCTCTCAGGATAGGGACTGACTGACACATCTCTCAGGATAGGGTTACAGGGACTGACTGACACATCTCTCAGGATAGGGTTACATGGACTGACACATCTCTCAGGATCGGGTTGCAGGGACTGACTGACACATCTCTCAGGATAGGGTTACAGGGACTGACACATCTCTCAGGATAGGGTTACAGGGACTGACTGACACATCTCTCAGGATAGGGTTACAGGGACTGACACATCTCTCAGGATAGGGTTACAGGGACTGACACATCTCTCAGGATAGGGTTACAGGGACTGACACATCTCTCAGGACAGGGTTACATGGACTGACACATCCCTCAGGATAGGGTTCCAGGGACTGACACATCACTCAGGATAGGTACTGACTGACACATCTCTCAGGGTAGGGTTACAGGGACTGACACATCTCTCAGGATCGGGTTACAGGGACTGACTGACACATCTCTCAGGATAGGGTTACAGGGACTGACACATCTCTCAGGATAGGGTTACAGGGACCGACACATCTCTCAGGATAGGGTTACAGGGACTGACTGACACATCTCTCAGGATAGGGTTACAGAGACTGACACATCACTCAGCGTAGTGTTACGGGGACTGACACATCTCTCAGGATAGGCTTACAGGGACTGACACATCTCTCAGGATAGGATTACAGGGACTGACACATCTCTCAGGATAGGGTTACAGGGACTGACACATCTCTCAGGATAGGGTTGCAGGGACTGACACATCTCCCAGGATAGTGTTACAGGGCCTGACACACCTCTCAGGATAGGGTTACAGGGACTGGCACAACTCTCAGGATAGGGTTACAGGGACTGACACATCTCTCAGGATAGTGTTGCAGGGACTGACACATTCCTCAGGGTAGGGTCACAGGGACTGACACATCTCTCAGGATAGGGTTACAGGGACTGACTGACACATCTCTCAGGATAGGGTTACAGGGACCGACACATCTCTCAGGATAGAGTTACAGAGACTGACTGACACATCTCTCAGGATAGGGTTGCAGAGACTGACACATCTCTCAGCGTAGTGTTACAGGGACTGACACATCTCTCAGGATAGGGTTACAGGGACTGACACATCTCTCAGGATAGGGTTACAGGGACTGACACATCTCTCAGGATAGGGTTACAGGGAGTGACACATCTCTCAGGATCGGGTTACAGGGACTGACTGACCCTTCCCTCAGGATAGGGTTACAGGGACTGACACATCTCTCAGGATTGGGTTACAGTGACTGACACATCTCTCAAGATAGGATTACAGGGACTGACACATCCCTCAGGATAGGGTTACAGGGACTGACACATCTCTCAGGATAGAGTTACAGGGACTGACACATCTCTCAGGATAGGGACTGACTGACACATCTCTCAGGATAGGGTTACAGGGACTGACTGACACATCTCTCAGGATAGGGTTACATGGACTGACACATCTCTCAGGATCGGGTTGCAGGGACTGACTGACACATCTCTCAGGATAGGGTTACAGGGACTGACACATCTCTCAGGATAGGGTTACAGGGACTGACTGACACATCTCTCAGAATAGGGTTACAGGGACTGACACATCTCTCAGGATAGGGTTACAGGGACTGACACATCTCTCAGGATAGGGTTACAGGGACTGACACATCTCTCAGGACAGGGTTACTGGGCTGACACATCCCTCGGGATAGGGTTCCAGGGACTGACACATCACTCAGGATAGGTACTGACTGACACATCTCTCAGGGTAGGGTTACAGGGACTGACACATCTCTCAGGATAGGGTTACAGGGACTGACTGACACATCTCTCAGGATAGGGTTACAGGGACTGACACATCTCTCAGGATAGGGTTACAGGGACCGACACATCTCTCAGGATAGGGTTACAGGGACTGACTGACACATCTCTCAGGATAGGGTTACAGAGACTGACACATCACTCAGCGTAGTGTTACAGGGACTGACACATCTCTCAGGATAGGCTTAGAGGGACTGACACATCTCTCAGCGTAGTGTTACAGGGACTGACACATCTCTCAGGATAGGGTTACAGGGACTGACACATCTCTCAGGATAGGGTTACAGGGACTGACACATCTCTCAGGATAGTGTTACAGGGATTGACACACCTCTCAGGATAGGGTTACAGGGACTGGCACATCTCTCAGGATAGGGTTACAGGGACTGACACATCTCTCAGGGTAGGGTTACAGGGACTGACACATCTCTCAGGATAGGGTTACAGGGACTGACTGACACATCTCTCAGGATAGGGTTACAGGGACCGACACATCTCTCAGGATAGAGTTACAGGGACTGACTGACACATCTCTCAGGATAGGGTTGCAGAGACTGACACATCTCTCAGCGTAGTGTTACAGGGACTGACACATCTCTCAGGATAGGGTTACAGGGACTGACACATCTCTCAGGATAGGGTTACAGGGACTGACACATCTCTCAGGATAGGGTTACAGGGACTGACACATCTCTCAGGATAGGGTTACAGGGACTGACACATCTCTCAGGATAGAGTTACAAGGACTGACTGACACATCTCTCAGGATAGGGTTACAGGGACTGACTCATCTCTCAGGGTAGGGTTACAGGGACTGACTGACACATCTCTCAGGGCAGTGTTACTGGGACTGAAACATCTCTCAGGATTGGGCTACAGGGACTGACACATCTCTCAGGATAGGGACTGACTGACACATCTCTCAGGATAGGGTTACAGGGACTGACACATCTCTCAGGATAGGGTTACAGGGACTGACACATCTCTCAGGATAGGGTTGCAGGGACTGACTGACACAACTCTCAGGGTAGTGTTACAGGGACCGACACATCTCTCAGGATAGGGTTACAGGGAGTGACACATCTCTCAGGATCGGGTTACAGGGACTGACTAACCCTTCCCTCAGGATAGGGTTACAGGGACTGACACATCTCTCAGGATTGGGTTACAGTGACTGACACATCTCTCAGGGTAGTGTTACAGCGACTGACACATCTCTCAGGATAGGGTTACAGGGACTGACACATCTCTCAGGATAGGGTTACAGGGAGTGAAACATCTCTCAGGATCGGGTTACAGGGACTGACTGACCCTTCTCTCAGGATAGGGTTACAGGGACTGACACATCTCTCAGGATTGGGTTACAGTGACTGACACACCTCTCAGGGTAGTGTTACAGGGACTGACACATCTCTCAGGATAGGGTTACAGGGACTGACACATCTCTCAGGATAGGGTTACAGGGACTGACACATTTCTCAGGATAGGGTTACAGGGACTGACACATCCCTCAGGATAGGGTTCCAGGCACTGACACATCTCTCAGGATAGGTACTGACTGACACATCTCTCAGGGTAGGGTTACAAGGACTGACACATCTCTCAGGATAGGGTGACAGGGACTGACTGACACATCTCTCAGGATTGGGTTACAGGGACTGACACAACTCTCAGGATAGGGTTACTGGGACCGACACATCTCTCAAGATAGGGTTACAGGGACTGACTGACACATCTCTCAGGATAGGGTTACAGAGACTGACACATCTCTCAGGGTAGTGTTACAGGGACTGACACATCTCTCAGGATAGGGTTACATGGACTGACACATCTCTCAAGATAGGGTTGCAGGGACTGACTGACACATCTCTCAGGATAGGGTTACAGGGACTGACACATCTCTCAGGATAGGGTTACAGGGACTGACTGACACATCTCTCAGGATAGGGTTACAGGGACTGACACATCTCTCAGGATAGGGTTACAGGGACTGACACATCTCTCAGGATAGGGTTACAGGGACTGACACATCTCTCAGGACAGGGTTACATGGACTGACACATCCCTCAGGATAGGGTTCCAGGGACTGACACATCACTCAGGATAGGTACTGACTGACACATCTCTCAGGGTAGGGTTACTGGGACTGACACATCTCTCAGGATAGGGTTACAGGGACTGACTGACACATCTCTCAGGATAGGGTTACAGGGACTGACACATCTCTCAGGATAGGGTTACAGGGACCGACACATCTCTCAGGATAGGGTTACAGGGACTGACTGACACATCTCTCAGGATAGGGTTACAGAGACTGACACATCACTCAGCGTAGTGTTACAGGGACTGACACATCTCTCAGGATAGGCTTACAGGGACTGACACATCTCTCAGGATAGGATTACAGGGACTGACACATCTCTCAGGATAGGGTTACAGGGACTGACACATCTCTCAGGATAGTGTTACAGGGACTGACACATCTCCCAGGATAGTGTTACAGGGCCTGACACACCTCTCAGGATAGGGTTACAGGGACTGGCACAACTCTCAGGATAGGGTTACAGGGACTGACACTTCTCTCAGGATAGAGTTACAGGGACTGACACATTCCTCAGGGTAGGGTCACAGGGACTGACACATCTCTCAGGATAAGGTTACAGGGACTGACTGACACATCTCTCAGGATAGGGTTACAGGGACCGACACATCTCTCAGGATAGAGTTACAGAGACTGACTGACACATCTCTCAGGATAGGGTTGCAGAGACTGACACATCTCTCAGCGTAGTGTTACAGGGACTGACACATCTCTCAGGATAGGGTTACAGGGACTGACACATCTCTCAGGATAGGGTTACAGGGACTGACACATCTCTCAGGATAGGGTTACAGAGACTGACACATCTCTCAGGATAGCCTTACAGGGACTGAGACATCTCTCAGGATAGAGTTACAAGGACTGACTGACACATCTCTCAGGATAGGGTTACAGGGAGTGACACATCTCTCAGGATCGGGTTACAGGGACTGACTGACCCTTCCCTCAGGATAGGGTTACAGGGACTGACACATCTCTCAGGATTGGGTTACAGTGACTGAAACATCTCTCAGGATTGGGCTACAGGGACTGACACATCTCTCAGGATAGGGACTGACTGACACATCTCTCAGGACAGGGTTACAGGGACTGACACATCTCTCAGGATAGGGTTACAGGGACTGACACATCTCTCAGGATAGGGTTGCAGGGACTGACTGACACAACTCTCAGGGTAGTGTTACAGGGACCGACACATCTCTCAGGATAGGGTTACAGGGAGTGACACATCTCTCAGGATCGGGTTACAGGGACTGACTGACCCTTCCCTCAGGATAGGGTTACAGGGACTGACACATCTCTCAGGATTGGGTTACAGTGACTGACACATCTCTCAGGGTAGTGTTACAGCGACTGACACATCTCTCAGGATAGGGTTACAGGGACTGACACATCTCTCAGGATAGGGTTACAGGGAGTGAAACATCTCTCAGGATCGGGTTACAGGGACTGACTGACCCTTCTCTCAGGATAGGGTTACAGGGACTGACACATTTCTCAGGATAGGGTTACAGGGACTGACACATCCCTCAGGATAGGGTTCCAGGCACTGACACATCTCTCAGGATAGGTACTGACTGACACATCTCTCAGGGTAGGGTTACAAGGACTGACACATCTCTCAGGATAGGGTGACAGGGACTGACTGACACAATCTCTCAGGATTGGGTTACAGGGACTGACACAACTCTCAGGATAGGGTTACTGGGACCGACACATCTCTCAAGATAGGGTTACAGGGACTGACTGACACATCTCTCAGGATAGGGTTACAGAGACTGACACATCTCTCAGCGTAGTGTTACAGGGACTGAAACATCTCTCAGGATAGGGTTACAGGGACTGACACATCTCTCAGGATAGGGTTATAGGGACTGGCACATCTCTCAGGATAAGGTTACAGGGACTGACACATCTCTCAGGATAGGGTTACAGGGACTGACACATCTCGAAGGATAGAGTTACAGGGACTGACTGACACATCTCTCAGGGTAGTGTTACAGGGACTGACACATCTCTCAGGTTCGGGTTACTGGGCCTGACTGACGCTTCTCTCAGGATAGGGTTACAGAGACTGACACATCTCTCAACGTAGTGTTACAGGGACTGACACATCTCTCAGGATAGGGTTACAGGGACTGACACATCTCTCAGGATAGGGTTACAGGGACCGACACATCTCTCAAGATAGGGTTACAGGGACTGACTGACACATCTCTCAGGATAGGGTTACAGGGACTGACACATCTCTCAGGGTAGTGTTACAGGGACTGACACATCTCTCAGGATAGAGTTACAGGGACTGACTGACACATCTCTCAAGATCGGGTTGCAGGGACTGACACATCTCTCAGGATAGGGTTACTGGGACTGACACTTCTCTCAGGATAAGGTTACATGGACTGACACATCTCTCAGGATAGGGTTACAGGGACTGACACATCTCGAAGGATAGAGTTACAGGGACTGACTGACACATCTCTCAGGGTAGTGTTACAGGGACTGACACATCTCTCAGGATCGGGTTGCAGGGACTGACACATCTCTCAGGATAGGGTTACAGCGACTTACACATCTCTCAGGATAGAGTTACAGGGACTGACACATCTCTCAGGATCGGTTTACTGGGACTGACTGACCCTTCTCTCAGGATAGGGTTACAGGGACTGACACATCTCTCAGGATTGGGTTACAGTGACTGACACATCTCTCCGGGTAGTGTTACTTAGACTGACACATCTCTCAGGATAGGGTAACAGGGACTGACTGACACATCTCTCAGGATAGGGTTACATGGACTGACACATCTCTCAGGATCGGGTTGCAGGGACTGACTGACACATCTCTCAGGATAGGGTTACAGGGACTGACACATCTCTCAGGATAGGGTTACAGGGACTGACTGACATATCTCTCTGG